>NC_081185.1:38608725-38872121 GCF_029867415.1 Vicia villosa | reverse complement strand
TCAAAGTCAGGTGGGACAACGAGGCGCCTATGATCACCATCTACAGGCAAGATGAACCATCCTATTGCAATGAGATCAATACCGAAGGAACCGAGGAAAAACCATGGTTCCATGAGGTAAAAAGATATCTCGAAGCTCAGGAGTACCCTGAAGGGGCATCCATTAACGACAGAAAGTTTCTAAGGAGATTTGCTGCCAAATTCTTTCTAAGCAATGGAACCCTATACAAACGCAACCATGACTCGACTTTACTTCGCTGTGTAAACAAGAAGGAAGCAGAACAGATCATGGAAGAAATACACAATGGTGCCTTCGGTACTCATTCCAGTGGACATACAATGGCTAAAAAGATCCTGAGAGCAGGTTATTACTGGTCTACCATGGAGACAGACTGCCATCGTCACTCCCGAACATGTCACAAATGCCAGATATACGCTGACAAAGTACATGTACCTCCAGTTCCATTAAGCGTCCTGACGGCTCCTTGGCCTTTTGCAATGTGGGGTATTGATATGATTGGAGAAATCAAACCTACTGCCTCTAACGGACATCGCTTTATCCTGGTCGCTATTGACTACTTCACAAAGTGGGTAGAAGCAGCTTCATTTGCTTCTGTTACCAAGAATGTGGTGGCCCGATTCATCAAATACAATCTCATTTGTCGGTATGGAATCCCTGAACGGATTATCACGGACAATGGCACAAATCTGAACAACAGAATGATTACTGAACTTTGCACACAGTTCAAGATCAAACATCATAATTCCTCTCCATATCGACCAAAGATGAACGGCGCGGTGGAAGCTGCCAACAAGAACATCAAGAAAATCATACAAAAAATGACAGTAACCTACAAAGACTGGCATGAGATGTTACCTTTTGCTCTTCATGGTTATCGCACATCTGCGCGTACTTCAACAGGGGCAACTCCATTCTCCTTAGTCTATGGTATGGAGGCAGTTCTTCCAATTGAAATTCAGATTCCTTCCCTAAGGATTATGAAAGAAGCCAATCTAGACGAAGACGATTGGATTCAAACACGGTTGGACCAGATAAACTTGATTGATGAGAAAAGGCTCGCAGCTATTTGTCATGGTCAGCTATACCAAAAGCGCATGATCAAAGCCTTCAACAAAAAAGTCAAAAGTCAAGCATACCAAACTGGTGGCTTGGTTGTCAAACGCATCATCTTACCACAAGGTGATCCCAGAGGCAAATGGACTCCCACCTACGAGGGACCATTCATAATCAAGAAAATATTCTCCGGCGGCGCCATGTTGCTTACCACCATGGATGGCGAGGATTTCCCACACCCTGTGAATGCTGACATAGTCAAAAAATACTTCTCTTAAAAAGAAAAAAAAACAGCTCGCTAAGTTGAAAACCTGAAAGGGCAACTTAGGCAAAAATGAGCGTCTCGGTGGATTGAAAACCCGAAAGGGCGGTCCAGGCAAAAATTAGAGACTAAACAAATACTATCCCGGTAGGCTGAAAACCTGAAAGGGCGGCCTAGGCAAAAGTTAGGGAATGAAGCATACAACTGTGTTCCGTTCAGCTGCCTACTCACCATCAAGATTCAACACCTCAAAGACACCGATCAGTCTAATCACTTTCTTCCAACAAGTGAGGGATGAGATGCTCGAAGACAGATTGGCAATAGCAGAGTTGAAACTTGACTGGATCATTTTCACATAGCTATTTATCTTCATAAATATTTTTCAAAACTTTCTGACAGTTTCCTACTTCTAGGATTGTTGTCTCCCTGTGCTAACCCGCCTATCATGGCTCTTTTCAATGCAGCTCTTTCAAAAATCACTATTTTCACTTTTTCTGTTTTAAATGCGTAAGCGTCCCAATGATAATTTTGAATGAACATATGCATTTGAATATGATTGATGTTTACCAGGAAAAACAGGAATGGCATTCAGGAAATGTCCCGATCATCTGGACATCATTCCATCAGAAGGAAATCACCAAGAGAAACGCATTTCTCAGCAAATTCCTCAAAAAGATTTTCTCTTCAAAAGAAGTCTTATTCCCCAGCAGGGTTGTTCCAGATTACTATCTTCAGAAGATGTGATCCCCGCACCCGGACTTGGTCAGATAGTGCATCGGAGGATTATGCATCTTCCTCATTCCCATTTGAAAGAGCATCAGAACTTCCAGTTACCTTTGGTTCCCCAAGCAGTAGTCAAAGATCCTTCAACGGGATACCCGGGTTCTCAAAGAATTTCCCCAGACGAGAGTACTCAAGCAAGACAAAAGATCATCAACGATCACAATACATTCATGTCCAGCTGACTAGTGGGAATTTATTTTTCCAATTAGAAGCTTGACATCATATTCATACATCATACATCATGCATCATACGCATATTCATACACAGCATAACATGCATATTTCTCCGGGAATATCTCACATTTACATGCATCATAAACATTGCATATCACTAACTTGATTTTTCAGGTAGGCAGATATCTTCAACAAAGATGTTCTCAATCACATGCCGTGTTCACCTGAATTCCATGAACGGTTCTCTCAGATATAATCAAGCCGAAGATTCATTCTGATCACTTACCAACTCAAAGACAAGCATCACAGATCAAAGTCGATACCTCAGACGGTTCCAGAACGATCTAGCATCACAGATCTAAAGCGATACCTCAGGCGGTTCCAGAACGATCTAGCATCACAGATCTAAAGCGATACCTCAGACGGTTCCAAAACGATCTAACGTTGCAGATCTAAAGCGATACCTCAGACGGTTCCAAAACGATCTAACATTGCAGATCTAAAGCGATACCTCAGACGGTTCCACAATGATCAACTTCCAAAATCTAAATCGGAAAAACTTTGGACAAGTTCCGTAACGATTATCTTCCAAGACTTAAAGCGATACCTCAGACGGTTCCACAATGATCAACTTCCAAAATCTAAATCGGAAAAACTTTGGACAAGTTCCGTAACGATTATCTTCCAAGACTTAAAGCGGTAACCTTGGACGGTTCCGAAATAGTCAACACAAAGACTTTCAAATCCTTCATCAAGATATAATCAATGAATTCATTCTGATGAACAAACCATCAACACATTCACCAGGTGGCATATGAAAGCCCATCTCAGGTAATGTTTCAATCTGCCAACAACATTTCGCAGACGACATTCAAATGCCACTTCCAACATCTCTTCTGATCAAGGTAAGTGCAAATTTTCAGGGCATCTAAATATTCAATCATCTTCTACCTTCAGATTTCATACAATCTCTTCAGGTTTAAGAAGATTGAATAGGGGCAACTGTTATACCCCAAAATTTGCCCACATATTTTTCAAGAAAACTCCAATCTGAAAATTAAGAGTCTCATATAATCATGGATTTTTATTTCAACAAATATCCTGACATATGAAATACTTAGTTTTTAGAATTTTTCTTATACAGTAATTTGGCTTGCAGTTGAATTTATTCTTACGCAAACGCCAAATACTGTTTATTACTTCACACATGCTATTTATTTATTTACAGATAAATAGTACTGACGCAATTGGTACAGAGTTAAATCTTTTTGCAGGCGCAGAATCAGGAAACTCAGACTGTACTGGTAACAAGTAGATTATTATTATCTTTTGTTTCCCACTAATTTTTGTACTATATTCCCTTATTTGCAAAAATCTTTTCAAATCTCTTTTTCAAAAAATCAAATCCTAACTTTATTCTCCACATCTCTCTTTTTCCCAACACTATCATACACTTTCTTTCAAATCTTACTTCCACTCAAATTTTCCTTTTGTACGGAATCACATCATTCCCCAACGTCTCTTTCCTTCTTTCCATTCTATAAATACCTCTCATTTTCTTCCATAAAATCTCACATCAAATTCCAACTCATCTTTCAAATTCCTACCTCATATCTATTTTCTCTTCTTCCCTGACAAGAATGGCAAAGTGGATAGAGACACTGTTTCTTACAGTCATCACCATTGCTACGGTGATCATGACTTTCTTCTGCCTGCATAGTCCTAAAGAGTGTGGACCTGCAATGGTTGCACTCCCAATCATCTACATGTTATTGTTCATAGCGTGGGTCATTAATCGTCATTCTTAAAATTTGCAGTATTTCTTATTTCTTAAATGTACCGTTTATTCGTCGTACTGTTCAATATAGTATGTGATATTTGTACTGTCAGTATTAAATGTTGTACTATTTGTCATAATATTGCTTAATTACTAAGATAATATTTTGTGTGTTTTCTGCCAGTCAAATATTCCTATTTCTGTGCACTAAATGATTTTCAGAGTTATTATCGGTAATTTTGCCCGCATACCGTAAATATTAGTTATTTATTATGTCTATGTTTTTTTTAACAAGTCATGTAAATAAACTTTCATTTTTCACATAAAACAAAAACAAAAACAACAAAAAAAAAGAAAATTAACTTTGACTGTTGATTTTTCACTCTAACTGCTACATCAATACCTGAACAGTCAGTTGACAGCCAAACTGCTGGCAGTACAATTCTCAGTGTTTTGTACCATCAATCAAATCAATCTTTCACAATTCAAAATTCCAAGATTTTTGTGCTAGAAGTCTTCTGAATATCACACGATTAGCAGAAACTCAGCACTGCACAAAAATCAGGTACGCTTAACTGTCTCCTACACAAACAGTCCCTAATCAGGGTTTTTCTTGTTTTACAGGAGCAACAAGTTTTTGAGAGCTCAAATGGATTTCATACACATCCATATATCTCAAAGTACCATCATACAAATTTTCAAACTTCAATTCATTCAGACGCACCGTCAGCAGCTCAAACAGTCAACAGACGACCCGTTTGACCAAAAAAAGTCAACAGACAGTCAAAAATGAAATTTTTTGTCAAAGTCCATATTTTGTCAAAGGATTCATCATTTGATCATTGGATGATCATAATTCATCAAGGAAAGATCAAAAACCAACAAAACCCTAAGATTCAAAATTAGGGTTTTTACCTGAAAAGTCAACTCAACTTTGACTGATCATAACTCTCTCATCCTTCATCCAAAAAATTCAAACCAAAGCTCATTGGGAAGGAAATTCAATTATCTTTCAAATGCCATTGATCCCATGGTCATTGGATTCACCATTTGAAAAATATGATCAAAGACATTACAGGTCATTTTCAAAGTCAACAAAAAGACACTTTTTTCAAAAGGACACACAAGGAGCTTCAAAAATCATTTTGACATGAGACCAAAGACATTGGTTAGAGGACTCTTTGCGGTTTCCAAAAAGTGCAAGATCTCCTTCATATGACAAAAATTGAGGGATTTACACCTTGTTGAAGTTGGCTAAATTTTGGGAAAATGCATGAAATCAACATTGTTCAAAAATGCATTTTTTCCAAATGGGGCCAAGTTTTCAGCATTCAAACATCATTTCCATGATGTAATGGGCCTCCCACGACCAAGACTAAGCCCATACCTTTTTTATCCATTTTTTGCATGATTTTATCTTACTTTAAGATTAAAATTAAAAGGAAAATGCATGGATAAATGGTAGCTTACAATCTAAGCATGACTCACCCAAGGAACCTTCAATTTTCTGCAGAGGATTGGTGCACAAGGCAAGAGCATTGAATGGAGTCAAGACTTGGTCAAAAATTCAAGGTTTTTAATATTTAAAAACCAAGTTTTCAACAAAGGCAACAAAGATTCTTAGCTTCACTTCCAAGCAGCCTTTGGCCTATAAAAGAAGTGGAATACATCAGCAATAACAAGAGACACGAATCAGAAACAAAGCCTTGCTCATATACACTTGTAATCACTAGAAAAAAATTCAAAGAAAATTCAAATTCGAGTTTTTAATTTCAGTCCATTTCAATACAAACTAAGCATTCATACATCATCTCTGAGCTTCACTGAAACTATTCCAATCAATTGCAAGTCCTAAACATCACTGAATCGAGCTATATAGGCCACGGTTTGTTCAAACTAAAACCAACTTATATCTCATAACACACGCATATTTAACAAGATGTAGATGCATAATTGTGTTTGGTTTGAAGCTCTGGTCGTTTCTGGAGCTTCAATTGGATTTTAATGGATGTTTGTAGCATATACCATTTTAGGGTTTACTTAGCTCAAAATTAGGGTTCTTCATTAGGGCCAAAATTAAAACAAATTAAGGGCAGGGTTACATTCAGTGGAACAAGACGAATCCAATGGTACCATCGCGCCTGATTTCTATGCTTGTTTGACCCTATTCGTTATTTTGCAGATTTAGGGTTCACTTACAATAGCGCTTTTTTACAAAAGCGCTGTAAAAGGCCTTGTCTGAAGGTTGAAGACGATGAGGTGTCTCCCCCTTATTGGTCCAGAAGCGCGCGCGTGTTTTTAAATTTATCTCTGATTCTGTGCTTTGCAGGTGTACTGATCACCACGTGCCTCAATTTCTGGACCATCTGATCTCACTTAATGAATGATCCAACGCGCCAGATCACTCTTCCCCACCATGCTCCCTCACTGATTACCACACAGGATCAGTATCCTTTTATTTTCTATTTTATTTTCTATTTTATTTTAATTTCTTTGTTAAATTAATTTAAAATAGTTTTAAAAATCCAAAAAATACACAAAAAATATTTTTAGACTTCTAAAATAATATATTATTTTCTGAAATAAAAATATTTTATTTTTCTTCAAAATTTCAATATTTTGCATAATTAATTAGTATATATTTATATATTTGCTTTTTAATTATTCTAACCAATCAAAAAATCATAAAAAAAATTGTTCTTTATGTTAAATATTGTTTATATATTATAAACTAATTTTCTACATATTTTGAATAATTTTCTTTTTAAGTTTTAATTATTTGTATAATTATTTGCATAATTATGTTTTAATTAACTTAAATCAATTTCAAATCAATTTCAAAAATTCAAAAAAAATTAGTTTTGTTTTAAAATTAATTAACAAATATTTTGCACATATTTTAAACTTAATTTCTAGGTTTAAATCTATTTTCATCTTTTTTCTTCATTTTAATTTAATTAATCATGCATTAATTATAATTAAAATCAATCATAAAAAATCCAAAAAACATGCCTTTTATTTTTCTTGCAATTTAAATTCCTAGATAAATGTATAGGATGTCAAATTCATGTAAATAGGCTAGTTTACATTTCCCGCACAATCGATGTAATAGCGTAGATTTACTTTCCGCACTTTACATTTCCGCACTTTAATTTCCAGCAAATATAAACTGCGTGTATGTCAAAGATAAAATTGAACCGTTAGATCACTAACTTCAAAGATAAAATATCTGAATCCAATCACAATCACACTTGCACCTTTTAAGGTAATCCCTTCTCATTCCTTTCAAAATCAAAGTCAAAATTCCACTGTTTTGAGTACAAAATCGAACCTTGCTTTTATATCCGGTGAAAGGATAGATTTTTAAAGGAAATAGGATAAAGACCTTACAACTCAGGGTAGACCTCCTAGTTTGCTTGCTCAAATCAAAACAAACAAAATTCTCATACACTGTTGATTTTTCAAAACTTTCAAAAAAGACAATACTTTGTATACATCCAAACACGGGTTATTACAAAGTTAACGTTCTTTTCAAAACATCTTTCGAAAGATAAACAAGCATTTTGTATACATCCACACACGGATCATTACAAAATTCAAATTACAAAGGTATTTGAAACCACATATGAGCAATTTCAGAGCAATTGAAAAGTGATCGAAAAACAAGTGAGCTAAGCAAACTTAAGAGCCCATGGATAACCATGGATACAAAGGGTGCTAACACCTTCCCTTTGTATAACCTACCCCCTTACCCAGAATTTCTTAAAGGTCTTTTTTCTGTTTCTTTTATAAACCTTTCCTTAATTGGATAAAATAAAAGGTCGGTGGCGACTCTGTGATATTTTCAAAAAAATGCGAAAGCATTAAGCGACAAAAAAGAGTCAGTTCACGTATCTCTACAGATCAGAGGTATGGCCCGGTATTAAAAAAAAATCGGAGGTCCACAGGTGGCATGATTTTCCATAAACGAGTTTGAATGGGGTAGTTCCTATTGGAGTTTTGAAAGCTGTTCTATAAGCCCATAAAGCTTCATTTAGCTTGGTTGACCAATCTTTCCTAGATATAGCAACAGTTTTCTCCAATATTTGTTTTATTTCGCGGTTAGATACTTCTACTTGTCCGCTTGTTTGTGGATGGTATGGTGTAGCTATTCGATGATTTACTCCATATTTTCGAAGGAGTTTCTCAAGTATTCTTGAAATGAAATGGGAACCACCATCGCTAATTACCAGTCTTGGCACACCGAACCTAGGGAAGATGACATTTTTGAAGAGTTTGATAACTACTCGTGTATCGTTTGTAGGAGAAGCGATAGCCTCTATCCATTTGGAAACGTAATCGACAGCTACGAGTATATATTGATTTCCAAACGACGACGGAAACAGACCCATAAAGTCTATTCCCCAAACGTCAAATATTTCTACTTCAAGAATGCCTTTTTGAGGCATTTCATCACGTCTCGAAATGTTTCCGGTTCGTTGGCATCTATCACAGTTTATTACAGCAAAATAAACGTCTTTCCACAGGTTGGGCCAGAAAAGTCCAGATTGAAGGATTTTTGCGCAGGTTCTAGATGTGCTATGGTGTCCTCCACACGGTGCAGAATGGCAGTGTGTTATTATGCTTCTTATTTCTTCCTCGGGTACACAACGTCTAAAGATTCCATCAGGGCCTCTTTTGAAAAGGAGCGGGTCATCCCAATAGTAATGTTTTAGGTCATGGAAAAATTTCTTCTTCTGTTGGTAACTTAGATCAGGAGGAAGCACACCAGCAGCTAGGTAGTTTACGAAGTCTTCATACCAAGGTGTGGCAGAGCGGGCTAAAGCTATTTCAGCTAAGTTGTTGGTTTCAGCGTTCGGATGGTATGGTTCGAATTCATTTGCTTCTAGTTGAGCGATGAGTCTTTCATAAGGGAAATCATCGTCAATTGGTACTTGTTCGGGTTTTAGATTTTCCAATCGAGAGAGGTGATCTGCTACGACATTTTCAGTACCTTTTTTATCTTTAATTTCCAGGTCGAACTCTTGTAGTAACAAGATCCATCTCAAAAGTCTTGGTTTGGCGTCCTTTTTGGTTAGGAGGTACCTAATGGCAGCGTGGTCAGTGTATATGATTATTTTGGCTCCTACCAGGTAAGAACGGAACTTGTCTAATGCAAATACCACGGCTAATAATTCCTTTTCCGTCGTGGCATAATTCATCTGAGCTTCGTCTAGGGTTCTACTCGCATAGTATATGACATGTAGTTTCTTATCTTTTCTTTGCCCTAGAACGGCTCCTACAGCATAATCACTCGCGTCACACATTATTTCGAAAGGTTCATTCCAGTCGGGAGGTTGCATAATTGGCGCAGAGATTAATGCTCGTTTAAGCGTATGGAATGCTTCAGTGCATTTATCGGTAAAAATGAATTCGGCGTCTTTCATTAGTAGTTCAGTTAAGGGTTTTGTAATTTTAGAGAAATCCTTAATGAAACGTCGGTAAAAACCAGCCTGTCCCAGAAAACTTCTTATTTCTCTAACGGTTTTGGGAGGTTGAAGGTTTTCGATAATTTCAATTTTAGCTTTATCTACTTCGATCCCTCTATCGGATACGATGTGTCCAAGTACAATTCCTTGTCGAACCATGAAATGGCATTTTTCCCAATTAAGGACTAGGTTAACGCTTACGCATCGTTTAAGTACCAGTTCAAGGTTCTCTAAACATGTTTCGAAACTTCCTCCACAGACAAAGAAGTCGTCCATAAAGACCTCCATTATGTGAATACAAGATTACACTCAAAGATGTTTTTGATTCATGGCAAACTCAAATAAGCATTCAAACAACAAGACGGAAGCAGAAAACTTAAAGAAAAGCAAGCATTGATCTCTCATAGGTCAACCCATTATGTTTATATGTTTATAGGTTGCCTCAACACAAGCAAAACAAGAAGAATGCAGAAAAACAGCAGTTAGGTCGACCTACCATCAACCCAGGTCGACCTAAAATGGAGAAAAACTCATATATCCCTGCTAGGTCGACTCACACATCATTTAGGTCGACCTAAATTGATGAATTCTACATACCAGCCTGTTAGGTCGACCTACACATCAACTAGGTCGACCTAATCTGTGAAAATGTCCCCAGAATGCATCAGAAGAGGATTCTGGTCGACCTACTCCTTCAACAGGTCGACCTAACTGGGAGCAAAATTCTGCAAGCTCTGTTAGGTCGACCTAAGCACTACAAGTGGTCGACCTAACTGATCAAGAAAGTTCAAAAATCAGTTTTTCTTGGTTCTAACTGTTATGCAATCATATATATTGTGCAAGGGCAATTATTCAAAAAACACCAACGACTGAAAGATACACAAACGCTTCTCATCTTCGTTCTTCATCATCTCCAACACAATTACACATAATCATTCTTGCGTTGCGGGTTAGTGATGAGTTCGATAACGTCCATGGAACGGAATTGAAGATTCCTAGTGGGTGAAGGTTTGTGGGGTTTGTTGGTGAATAAAATCTGCGGGTTTTGTCCTCCACGACGGGTGGTTCTTGGGGGTTTTTATCAAGAGGCGTTCATTGAGGATTCGGCTGAGTGTAACGATTGAGGAACGGGGAGTTCAAGGAATCAAGACACTGCAGAAGGGAATCAAAGTGAAGCTCTTGGATAACCTTGATCTGGCTCAAGATTAAGGGGGAAGAAGATTCAAAGGATCGACATAATTGGTTTATCGTTTATCGCTTTGTTATCTTCTTTGTATATACTACTTTCAACATTAATGAAAGATTACCCAATTTCAATTTGGAATTGGGGGCAGACGTAGTCGTAGCGAGGACGATCGACGAACTGCCTAAACAAATATCGTGTTCTTGTCGCTTTTACTTTCTCTTTTACTTTCTGTTCATAATTGGTTATAAGTGCAAAATTGATCAACGATTCAAGTGTTAAAATTGTGAATTAAAGTTCTGCACAAACATCACAATTCACCACAACTTGAATCACTATCAATTTGAACGTATCACCAAGTGTTTGTGTTTTTGCTTAATCCAATCTTACTGCATTGCAAATCAAAGTTGTCAATCTAGAAGTTAATTGGTTTTCAGTTGTTAAACGTATTGGTTAGCCATCATATTACTTCACCATCAATTCCACTTACTTTTTGGTTTTAAAACACATACGACCTTTGCAATAGCGGTCCGGAATAGACGCAAGTCGATTCAGAACCGCTTTCGCTCGAGTCAGTAGAAAAATCCGTAAAAACTTAGTGAGATCTATTCACCCCCCCTCTAGATCTTTAGGCCAGCGTCTAACAAGTGGTATCAGAGCCTGGTTTATTCCGTGCTATGTGAAACACTTATTGGAAAGATGGCTTCCGGACCTAAAGGGGCTCATAATAGAGCTCCAGTTTTCAACGGAGAAAACTACGGCTATTGGAAGGATTGTATGTGTGTCCATATCAATGCAATTGATAGGAACATCTGGACAGCTATTGTCAATGGTCCATTTCAGATCACTATGACAAATGCAGCTGGTGCAGTTGTTCCAAAACCAGAAGATACTTGGAATGCTGAAGATGAAAAGAAATATGCATACGATTGGAAAGCGAGAAACATTCTAATCTCAGCTCTAGGAGTTGATGAATACTATCGTGTTTCCCATTGTAGATCAGCTAAAGCTATGTGGGACACATTGCAAATTGCCCACGAGGGAACGGATGATGTCAAACTAGCTAGGATCAATACGTTAACTCAAGAGTTCGAACTTTTCCACATGGAAGATGGTGAAACCATCGAAAGCATGCAGAAAAGATTCGTTCACCTGAAAAATCGATTAAATTCTCTTGATAGACCTGTTTCCAATGCAGTTGCTACTAACAAAATCTTAAGGTGTTTGAACAGGGAATGGCAGCCCAAAGTTACAGCAATTAAGGAAGCAAATGATCTCAACACTTTAGACATTACCACTCTCTTTGGTAAACTAGAGGAACATGAACAGCATCTTAAATGCCTTGACATGCATGAGAAGAGGACAAAGAAAGAAAAGAACATGGAGAAAGAGGTAGAGAAGAAGTCAATAGCTCTAAAAGCTTCGAGCTCCAAGACCTCAAAACGAGAGCCAAAGGATAGTGACACAAGTGATGACGAAGACTCCGATGATGAGGAAATGGGACTGTTTGTGCGAAGATACAACAAATATCTAAAGAAAAATGGAGCAAAACATTCCGACAAAGGATTGATCAACTATAGAAAGCAATCAAACATGTTCAAACAAGATGACGACAACAAAGGAAAGACCAAAGGTCTTTGCTTCAATTGTGGGAAAGCCGGTCACTACAAACCGGATTGTCCATACCTTAAGAAAGAAAAGGAGAAGAACCAAAGCAAAGGTCATAACAAATCTAAAAGAGCTTACATAGCATGGGAAAGTGATTCATCTAGTGAAAGCTCGTCAAGCGATGAAGAAGAATCAGCAAACCTATGTCTCATGGCTCATCAAAACAAGAAAAAGAAAGCTGTAAGTCATCTTAAACCTGAACTCGTAGATAAGGTATCTCATTCTCAACTAAAACTTGCCTTTGAAGAATTACATAGAGATGCAATTAAAGCTTTCAAACTTTTGGCCTCAAATAAGAAAATATTTTCATATCTTGAATCAAAAGTTGAGAAAACCGAAAGGGATATGGAAGCTTTAAAACAATCTATGCTAGACATTCAAAAGGACAAAGTTGAAATAGATCCTACATCATGGTTTGGTTGTGAGACATGTCACATTTGGCAAAAAGAAGTAAGAGATCTAAAAGCCAAGTTAGACAAGGCTCTACAACCAAAAGTGACTTTTGCAGTTGATCCAAACAAGTTCAAAAGATCGTA
This sequence comes from Vicia villosa, assembly GCF_029867415.1. NCBI lineage: Eukaryota > Viridiplantae > Streptophyta > Magnoliopsida > Fabales > Fabaceae > Vicia > Vicia villosa. The sequence goes on along the minus strand of NC_081185.1, from coordinate 38,859,196 downwards.
TACTCCTTTATATAGTAAATACACTTTTGTACCAAAAGTATCAACTAGCAAAACTCCATATTCTCATCATATTACCTGTCATTATTGTTGCAAAAAGGGACATACCATTGAAAAATGCAAATTTAGGAGAATTTTAGTTCCTAAAGGAGTATTTCAATGGTTGCCTAAGTGCAACAAATTGTGTACTCACTACCAAGGACCCAATGAAAATTGGGGACCTCCCTTTTTAAATTAATCTTGCAGGAAAAGTGTCTTGACATTGCCGAAAGGTTGTGGTTCCTTGATAGCGGATGTTCAAGACACATGACTGGAGACCTATCTCTTTTCGTTGAGTTTCAAGCAAAGAAAAAGGGGTATGTCACCTATGGAGATAACAATCGGGGAGCCATACTTGGTAAAGGAAGTGTAGGTAACCCTTCTACCACTACTATAACTGATGTGCTGCTAGTAGAAGGTCTTAAACATAATCTTTTAAGTATAAGTCAATTGTGCGACAAAGATTTTAAAGTAATGTTTACAAATTCTGGATGCACAATAGAACATACTAAGAAAAGAGACATTATGTTTAAGGGCTTAAGAGTAAACAACATCTACATGCTAAACTTGGATGAGGTATCTAAGTCTAGTACCACATGTCTAGTTGCTCTAGGCGATGACTCATGGCTTTGGCATAGACGTCTCGCCCACATAAATTTTGACTTACTAAATAAAGTTGTCTCAAAAGATTTAGTAATCGGCTTACCCAAAATGAAGTTTTCAAAAGATCATCTATGTGATGCTTGTCAAAAGGGAAAGCAAACAAAAATCTCTTTTAAATCAAAGAACGTGGTTTCAACATCACGCCCTCTTGAACTACTTCACATGGATCTCTTTGGCCCTTCAAGGACTAAAAGCATAGGTGGAAACACCTATGGTTTTGTCATTGTCGATGATTACTCGAGATTTTGTTGGACAATCTTTTTACCTAGTAAGGATCAAACTTTTCCAGCTTTTACACAATTTGCAAGATTATGTCAAAACAAAATGAACAACAAAATAGTTGCAATTCGAAGTGATCACGGTGGAGAATTTGAAAACATTCTGTTTGAAAAATACTGTGATAAACATGGAATTGAGCATAACTTTTCAGCTCCTAGAACACCTCAACAAAACGGAGTAGTTGAACGTAAAAATCGTGTTCTAGAGGAGCTGGCAAGAACAATGCTGAATGAGGGTAATCTACCAAAGTATTTCTGGGCTGACGCGATTAGTACAGCATGTTATGTTTTGAATAGGATAACAATACGTCCTATACTGAACAAAACTCCCTATGAATTACTAAAGGGTAGAAAACCAAATGTATCTCATCTCCATGTATTCGGTTGCAAGTGTTTTGTTTTGAACAATGGTAAGGATAATCTTGGCAAATTCGATGCTAAAGCTGATGAGGGCATATTCCTTGGTTACTCACAATCTAGCAAAGCATATCGAATATATAATAAAAGATTACTTATAGTAGAAGAGTCAGTACACGTTTCTTTTGATGAATCTTATGCAAAATATGTCGAGAAAGGTCTTTCATTTAATGGTGCAGGCCCATCCACTGAAGACATTGTCAAGGATAAGGAAGATGAGGATGAAAGTATTGTAAAGAAAGATGCTGAGATAGAGAAAGATGAGTCTCACAATGAAAATGAAAAAGAAAGCATCTCAAACAATGAAGAACTTCCCAAGGCCTGGACAAACGTGAAAGACCATCCAATTGACAATATAATAGGAGACATCTCAAGGGGCGTTACAACACGCTCAAAGATAAGTAACTTCTGCCATCATTTTGCTTTTGTTTCACAAGTTGAGCCGAAAAACGCTAAGGATGCATTACTTGATGAGCATTGGCTAATGGCCATGCAAGAAGAATTAAACCAATTTAAACGGAATGATGTTTGGGACTTAGTCCCTCATCCGGGAGATCATCAAGTAATAGGCACTAGATGGGTTTTTCGTAACAAACTTGATGAAAACGGTGTTATTACTAGAAACAAAGCTAGATTAGTTGCCCAAGGCTACAATCAAGAGGAAGGTATTGATTATGAAGAGACATACGCTCCTGTAGCACGTCTCGAAGCTATTCGCCTCTTACTTGCTTATGCTTGTTCTAAAGACTTCAAACTATTCCAAATGGATGTTAAGAGTGCCTTTCTAAATGGCTATATAAATGAAGAAGTCTATGTTGCTCAGCCACCCGGCTTTGAGAATTACATGTATCCAACTCGTGTTTATAAGCTGAAACGTGCTCTATACGGTCTTAAACAAGCCCCTCGGGCTTGGTACGAACGTTTGAGCAAATTTCTCCTTAGTCAAGGGTACTCTAGAGGTAAAGTTGATACTACTCTCTTCATTAAAAGAAAAGATAAGGATATTCTCTTAGTCCAAATTTATGTAGATGATATTATATTTGGGTCCACTAATGCAAAACTTGTCAAAGACTTTTCTAAGCTTATGCAGAGTGAATTTGAGATGAGTCTCATGGGTGAGCTAAATTTCTTCCTTGGCCTACAAATCAAGCAACTCAATCATGGAACGTTTGTGAATCAAACTAAATATTGTACGGAGCTGCTCAAAAGATTTGGAATGAGTGAAGCAAAGGAAATTGACACACCTATGGCAACAAATACAAATCTAGACAAAGATGAGAAAGGTAAAGAGGTTGACGTGAAATTATACCGAGGTATGATAGGTTCACTATTGTATCTTACTGCCTCAAGACCAGACATTATGTTTAGTGTGTGTATGTGTGCAAGATATCAATCTTGTCCAAAAGAATCTCACTTGAAAGCTGTCAAAAGAATTCTGCGATACTTACGTGGAACTACTACATATGGCCTATGGTATCCAAAAGGAAATGAGTGTCATTTGGTAGGATTCTCCGATTCAGATTTTGCTGGCTGCAAATCCGATAGAAAAAGCACTAGTGGAACGTGTCATCTATTCTCAAACTCATTAATAAGTTGGCATAGTAAGAAACAAGTATCGGTTGCATTATCCACTGCTGAGGCAGAATATGTAGCTGCTGGAAGCTGTTGTGCACAAATATTATGGCTCAAGCAACAACTTCTTGACTTTGGTATTAAGCTTGATCACATACCTATCATGTGCGACAACACAAGCGCCATAAACTTGAGTAAAAATCCTGTCTTACACTCACGTACCAAACATATTGAAATAAGACATCACTTTCTACGAGATCATGTAGAAAAAGGAGACGTTACTTTTGAACATGTAGAAAGCAAGAAGAACCTAGCTGACATCTTCACCAAACCTCTAGCAACGGAGCAATATTTCAACATTCGTAGGGAATTAGGGATACTCGATATCTCTAATTTGGGCTAAATTACGTTTGTTCTCTCTTAATATTATTTCTTTACGTTATGTATATATCTATTTGTCTTGCTAACATTTTTCTTAGCGTAAAGGTAGTTCATCATCAAGCCAGGCGTCATATTGAAAAAGCGGTAACGTAATTGTTGTTCACTTCCAAAAATACTATTGATACTATAATATGCTATCAATTAACATGCTTATAGTGACTTCATGCATAAAAACTGCTCCTGCTCACATATGTGTCTCATTCTATCATTAACTACCTTTTACCTACTATACTGTACATGCTAGCAGTATTATCTATGGTTCTCTTGTTACTCTCCTATTCTCCTGTTTTCTCTTTTTGATGTTGACAAAGGGGGAGATAGATGCTGGATGTACGGGGGAGCTTTGTTGAGAGATTGCCCTGTTAGAGATAGATGCTGGATGTACGGGGGAGCTCTGTTGAGTCTTTATCATTTACTACCAAAGCTTAGACGAATGGTTTGCCATCATCAAAAAGGGGGAGTATGTGAATACAAGATTACACTCAAAGATGTTTTTGATTCATGGCAAACTCAAATAAGCATTCAAACAACAAGACGGAAGCAGAAAACTTAAAGAAAAGCAAGCATTGATCTCTCATAGGTCAACCCATTATGTTTATATGTTTATAGGTTGCCTCAACACAAGCAAAACAAGAAGAATGCAGAAAAACAGCAGTTAGGTCGACCTACCATCAACCCAGGTCGACCTAAAATGGAGAAAAACTCATATATCCCTGCTAGGTCGACTCACACATCATTTAGGTCGACCTAAATTGATGAATTCTACATACCAGCCTGTTAGGTCGACCTACACATCAACTAGGTCGACCTAATCTGTGAAAATGTCCCCAGAATGCATCAGAAGAGGATTCTGGTCGACCTACTCCTTCAACAGGTCGACCTAACTGGGAGCAAAATTCTGCAAGCTCTGTTAGGTCGACCTAAGCACTACAAGTGGTCGACCTAACTGATCAAGAAAGTTCAAAAATCAGTTTTTCTTGGTTCTAACTGTTATGCAATCATATATATTGTGCAAGGGCAATTATTCAAAAAACACCAACGACTGAAAGATACACAAACGCTTCTCATCTTCGTTCTTCATCATCTCCAACACAATTACACATAATCATTCTTGCGTTGCGGGTTAGTGATGAGTTCGATAACGTCCATGGAACGGAATTGAAGATTCCTAGTGGGTGAAGGTTTGTGGGGTTTGTTGGTGAATAAAATCTGCGGGTTTTGTCCTCCACGACGGGTGGTTCTTGGGGGTTTTTATCAAGAGGCGTTCATTGAGGATTCGGCTGAGTGTAACGATTGAGGAACGGGGAGTTCAAGGAATCAAGACACTGCAGAAGGGAATCAAAGTGAAGCTCTTGGATAACCTTGATCTGGCTCAAGATTAAGGGGGAAGAAGATTCAAAGGATCGACATAATTGGTTTATCGTTTATCGCTTTGTTATCTTCTTTGTATATACTACTTTCAACATTAATGAAAGATTACCCAATTTCAATTTGGAATTGGGGGCAGACGTAGTCGTAGCGAGGACGATCGACGAACTGCCTAAACAAATATCGTGTTCTTGTCGCTTTTACTTTCTCTTTTACTTTCTGTTCATAATTGGTTATAAGTGCAAAATTGATCAACGATTCAAGTGTTAAAATTGTGAATTAAAGTTCTGCACAAACATCACAATTCACCACAACTTGAATCACTATCAATTTGAACGTATCACCAAGTGTTTGTGTTTTTGCTTAATCCAATCTTACTGCATTGCAAATCAAAGTTGTCAATCTAGAAGTTAATTGGTTTTCAGTTGTTAAACGTATTGGTTAGCCATCATATTACTTCACCATCAATTCCACTTACTTTTTGGTTTTAAAACACATACGACCTTTGCAATAGCGGTCCGGAATAGACGCAAGTCGATTCAGAACCGCTTTCGCTCGAGTCAGTAGAAAAATCCGTAAAAACTTAGTGAGATCTATTCACCCCCCCCCCTCTAGATCTTTAGGCCAGCGTCTAACACATTATTCCATCTAAGAAGTCGGCAAATATTGCCATCATACATCTTTGGAAGGTCGCGGGTGCATTGCATAGTCCAAAAGGCATTCGTCTATAAGCGAATGTACCATAAGGACAGGTAAACGTGGTCTTCTCTTGGTCGTCAGGGTGGATAGGAATTTGGAAAAATCCGGAGTATCCATCCAGATAACAGAAATGCGAGTGTTTAGCTAGGCGTTCGAGCATTTGATCTATGAAAGGTAAAGGGAAATGGTCTTTTTGGGTGGCTTTGTTTAGCTTCCTATAGTCAATGCACATTCTCCATCCAGTATGGGTACGTTGTGCTACAGATTCGCCTTTAGTGTTTGTGATTACAGTAACTCCTCCTTTCTTTGGTACGACGTGAACAGGGCTAACCCATTTACTATCGGATATAGGATATATTATTCCGGCTTCTAGCAGTTTTTGGATTTCCTTTTTAACCACATCGCTCATAATAGGATTTATTCGCCTTTGATGTTCCCTAGAGGTTTTACTATCGTCTTCGAGCATAATGCGGTGCATACACAGAGAAGGGCTTATACCTTTCAGATCTGATATGTTATATCCTAAAGCGGTCGGGTATTTTCTTAGGACATTAAGTAATTTTTCGGTCTCGATTCGTCCTAAGTTGGCGTTCACTATAACTGGTCGGTTTAGTTCTTCATCTAGAAATTCGTATCTAAGATCGGTAGGAAGTGTTTTTAGCTCTATAGCAGGTTTCTTAGGTCCAGGTATAGGATCGGGAGTTAAAGCTAAGCATTCACTCAGGTGGTCATCTTGATACTCCTCACGCCAGTTGTCATCTTCAAGAATTGGCGGCATAGGAATTCTTAGGATCTCAGTTTCCTTATTTGGTTCGGATTTTATTTCTTTGACACACTCGTCGATTATGTCAGCAGAACAGCATGTGTCAATTATAGAAGGTGCTTTTAGGAATTGGGAAAGGATAAATTCTATTTTCTCTTCTCCTACTTCGAAAGTAAGCTTTCCTCGCTTTACATCTATAATTGCACCAGCGGTTGCTAAGAATGGTCTTCCTAATATGATCGGGATGTTAGAATCTTCTTGGATATCCATTATGATGAAGTCAGTTGGGATGTAGAATTGACCTACACGAACAGGGATATTCTCTAACATTCCTACAGGGTATTTGACTGAACGGTCAGCTAGTTGAAGAGACATTCTCGTTGCTTTAAGCTCACCTAGATTTAGTTTCTTACAGGTTGAAAGAGGCATCAAACTAACACTAGCTCCTAAATCGCACAAGGCCTTCTCTATAATGGTTTTACCTATTACGCAGGGTATAGAGAAACTACCAGGGTCTTTCAGTTTTGGAGGCATGTTATTTTGGATGATAGCGCTACATTCAGCGGTAAGCGTTACAGTTTCGTTATCCTCGAGTTTCTTTTTGTTTGATAAGATTTCTTTTAGGAATTTAGCGTACGAAGGCATTTCAGTTATGGCTTCTGTGAATGGTATGGTTATGTTTAATTGTTTCAGAAGTTCTACAAATCTTTTAAATTGCGCTTCGGTTTTTGATTTAGCTAATCTCTGAGGATAAGGAATTGGTGGCTTATAAGGCGGTGGTGGAACATAAGGTTTCTCTTTTTCAGGTTCCACTTCGTTATTGTTCTCTTTAGTCTTAGCAGTTTGGTCATCAGTTGATGTCTTTTGGGTTTCCTTTGGCTCTTGTTGTGACATGGGTACGTTTTGAGTTCTAGGATCAATGGGTCCATCGTAATTCGTTCCACTTCGCAATGTTATCGCGTTCGCATGTCCTTTAGGATTAGGTTGTGGTTGAGCAGGAAACGTGCCAGCAGGGGCAGCAGTAGGTGCTTGTTGTTGGGCTACTTGTGAGATTTGAGTTTCTAGCATTTTGTTATGAGTAGCTAAAGTATCTACTTTGTTTGATAGTTGTTTTAGTTGCTCGCTGTTGTGGATGTTTTGGTTCAGGAAGTCTTTATTGGTTTGTTGTTGGGAAGCTATGATGTTCTCCATCATGATTTCTAGATTCGACTTCCTAGGGGTATTTTGAGCAGCTATAGGCGCTTTTTGGTAGCCAGGTGGTACAGCAGGTGCTTGTCCAGGCGCGTACAACGCATTGTTGTTCTTATAAGAAAAGTTCGGGTGGTTTTTCCATCCAGGGTTGTACGTGTTAGAATAAGGGTTTCCTTGAGCATAGTTTACTTGATCAGATGGGACTCCAGTCAAGAGTTGACATTCGGCAACTACATGTCCAGTCAATCCACAAATCTCGCAGTTAGGTGTTACAGCAGCAGCGGTGGCTGAAGGAGTGATGGTTAAGTTCTCGATCTTTTGAGTTAAAGCGTCTACTTTAGCGTTAACGCGGTCTATACCACTTACTTCGTACATTCCTCCTTTGGTTTGGGTTTTCTCTAGAGCGGCTCGTTCTCCACCCCATTGGTAATGGTTTTGTGCCATGTTCTCTATGAGTTTGTATGCTTCATCATGGGGTTTGTCCATTAATGCTCCGCCAGCAGCGGCATCTATAGTCATTTTAGTGTTATATAAGAGACCACCATAGAAAGTATGGATGATCAGCCATGGTTCGAGTCCATGATGAGGGCATATTCTAAGCATGTCCTTGTAACATTCCCAAGCTTCGAAGAGTGATTCGTTATCCTTCTGGGTAAATCCGTTGATTTGACCTCTAAGCATAGCAGTTTTGCTAGGCGGAAAGTATCTGGCTAAGAATATTCTCTTCAATTCGTCCCATGTAGTTATGGAATTAGAAGGCAGGGATTGAAGCCACGCTCTAGCTCTATCTCTTAAGGAGAAAGGAAAGAGACGTAATCGAATAGCTTCGGGACTGACGTTGTTAGCTTTGACAGTGTCAGCATATTGCACAAACACAGATAAATGGAGGTTAGGGTCGTCTACAGGGCTTCCAGAGAATTGATTCTGTTGAACAGCTTGTACCAACGAAGGTTTCAGTTCGAAATTGTTTGCCTCAATCGCAGGCGGTGCGATACTTGAGTGCGGTTCAGCGCGCGAAGGAGCGGCATAGTCTCTAAGAGGACGAATAGCAGCCATCTCTAACTTCGGGATAATTTGATTGATTTGATCAGTAAAAGTCAATTCCTGATTAATAGGAATTGGTGCTACTTCGGGAAGATTGCGAGCTCGACGTTTGACGTTAATGAAACGTTCGATCTCGTTAATTCGTTGTATTAAATCTCCTCCTTGTGAACGAGTATTTGGCATACAATCGTTCAGAAAGAAAAGGAAGAATTGTCCTAGTCTCTACGGTGTAACAGTGAGTTACGATATCGACTTAAATAGTCCCCGGCAACGGCGCCAAAAACTTGATCGCGACTTTACGTGTCTATTAATCTGATGACTGCAAGTGCACAGTCGTGTCGTGTAGTTTTAAAAGATATCGAATCCACATGGACTATGAATCGATCTACCGTTATCTAAGGTTACTCTGTAAAGCTAGGGCTACTGAAATTTTGATTGTTCCTAAGGGATAGTGATAGTGAGAAATAAAGAATATAATAAAAGACAGGTATCGGTATGTATTTCGTTTAACTTAAGGTAATCCGAAGGTCCATTGGCTTTTGCATAATTTAACTAAAAATCTTTACTAATTAAATTGATTAAAAATCCTCGTCTCAAACTTTCGCTCTGTTGATTCAGATTACTATCCTAATCCTAATGTACGCTTTCGCCATCCCATTAGATTTTAGAAGAGCTTTTTGGAAACAACGTAATTAATAAAATGCCTATTTTATGAAGTTGTTATCTATTTAAATCTCCTAATCTCAAACTTTCGCTCTATTGACTCGGAACATGCTAATATCCCTAACGTACGCTTTCGCCATCCCGCTCGGGTGTAAAAACAATTTTTGAAAATAACTAAGTCCCAATTAGTTTTAATACGCTTTCGCCATCCTTAAAACTAATGTCCTATGTCTACTATCTGGTTAAAGATCTCAAACTTTCGCTCTATTGATTTTAACCTTTGACCGTCTTAACCCCTCAAACTTTCGCTCTGTTGGTTTTAAGACTTACTAACTAAATTAGACATATAAACCAAAAATAAGTGATATTTAATAAAACATAATTAAGCCAATTTATTTCGGATCCCTCGGTTAACTTACTCTACATACCGACACCTTAGTAATTTAGCCAGACATATTAATATGGTTAAACATGCATAAATAGATTCGGTTTATAATAATAGGCATGTTAATAGGCATACAATATATCATGCAAATAAAATATAAATAAGGCGGTAAATATTAAACCTGAATTAAATAAATGGCAAGTAAATCTTCAAGTATCGAACCTCCACCACAAGTTGGCTGGATCGTTCTTCGGAAGTTAAACGGGCAGAAAATAAAACAAGGAAATAAAAACGATAAATCTAACGTAAGGCTAGATTTATAAAAAGTTCACAACAATTTCCGGTGTAGAAATCGTTGTGAGAAAATAAGTGTTTGAATGAAAACAGAATGGAAAATAGGATTCGCGGTACAATTTCGGCAGCACTTCGTTAGCAGGAAATCGGACACTTTGGACTGAAGTGACTGCTTCTATTTATAGGGGAAGCTTTGCAGTTGCTTTGCGTGAAAAGAGGAGATTCTGCTGACTGGCTTGGAGACGTGCGTCTCCGATTCTTCAGGGAGACTGGGTGCGTGACTTGAGACGTGCGTCTCAAGTGGAGAATCTTCAGGGAAATGGAGACGTGCGTCTCCCTTTTGCTGATGTGGCATAGGGACGTTGGAGACATGCGTCTCCTCTTACTTGTGTGCATTGGGCTGCTTTCCTTCGTGGGCTGGATTGCTTCATTGGGTCTTTGGGTCTCTTTCAGCACACTTGGGCCTTATTTGCACTCCCTTTTTACTTCAGCACCTATTCTTCGTCTTTTAGGCATAGATATGGGTCGTTTTAGCTCCATTTCTTCTCTTTTTCACAAATAGTCATAATAAGAGTGTAAAACCTGAAACAAAGCAAAAACTCGCGTAATATCATAATAAATCAATATAATAAACGAAAAATGCTATAAATATCTATGAATTTCAAGCTAAATATACGATATAAAATCGTGTTATCATAGGTCACATGATGCACATGGAAAGAGAGAATCACTGGATCATTCAGCATTTAAAAGTTCCAGGTGGGGTCCACGCTTGCTGACCAGCGAATAGGATGAAGAGGAAGTGCCACGCGTGCTGGTCAAGATTTCAAACTTACCATTCATCATCTTCTTCCTTTTACCTGCAGATTTTGCTGCAGATTTACCTGCGGATTTTCCTGCGGATTTTTCCTTCAAATCTTCAATCTTTTGAACGACCTGCAAAATGAAAATAAAAAAAAAACAAGGGCCACCCAGATCACCTAATTTGACCCTTCTAAACATGACAGCGGTGTTAGTTTTGTCATTTGGAGCTCGCATCATGGAGAACGAAACCTTTACATCATTGAAGCTCAAAAATGGTAGAGCTTCAAAACCGTTAGAGCTTGCTTGTAATCACTCAAATCTACTCTATATCATGCCATGAGTCCATTCAAATGATTAGTTTGTATTATAGTTAAGTACACATAGGAAAACGAAAGCTACATGGTTATAAGTAGGAAGATGATTATGCATGTGTTTGAGGTTGTTTCTATCACATGCTATAGTTCAATCCTTACCTATGATGTTATACAAGAGTGATAGAATGATTATTTTGTATTGATAGTGGCTGGAAATACGAAAACAAAAATTACAAGTATTTGATATTTTTTTGACAATTTTATGAATTTGTTAGCTATCCTCTTGGTAGATTTTCGTGTGTCTTATGTTGATGAAGCAACCTACTTCATTTATAAGCAAATAAGTGCTGCAAATTGAAGCTAAGAAGCATTGATTGCTTTGTTGAACTTTTGATTTTTTAATATTAAAAATCTTTGAATTTTTGACCATGACTTTGATTTTCTTCACCTCTCTTGCTCTAGGCCTGCTTTGTACCTTCATGCTGCAGAATATTGATCAACTTTGATGGCTTTAGCTTAAGAACAAAGCATGGTATCATTATCCTTCATCATTTATTTTTCAATTTAACTTTCAATGTAATAAAATTAAACCAAAAAAGAAATAAAAATGTTATGGGCCTTAGGTTGGTCGTGGGAGGTCCTTAACATTATTAGAATCATGTTTGGATCATGAAAACTTGTCCCCTTTTGAAAAAAAAACATTTTTGATCAATGTTGGTTTCATGCATTTTCCCAAAAAATAGTCAACTTCAACAAGGCATAAATCCCTCAATTTTGATCATATGAAGGAGTTCTTTTACTTTTTAGAAACCTCAAGATGTCCTCTACAAGCTACTTTGTAAACGTTTTTTCATTTGGAGAAGTTATCTTGATGTTATGGCCTTTGACAAAAAACCACTTTTTGTTGACTTTGAAAATGACCTGTAATGTCTGAGCTCATATTTTTCAAATGGTGAATCCTATGACCATGGGATCAATTGCATTTGAAAGATAATTGAATTTCCTTCAAATCAAGCTTTGGTTGGAATTTTTTGAATGAACGAGGAGAGAGTTATGGCCGGTCAAAGTTCAGTTGACTTTTTAGGAGAAAACCCTAATTTTGAAACCTAGGGTTTTGCTGATTTATGATCTTTTCTTGATGAATTATGATCAACCAATGATCAAATGATGAATCTTTTGACAAAATATGGATGTTGACAAAAAATTTCATTTTTGACTGTCTGTTGACTTTTCGGTCAAACTGGTCGTCTGTTGACTGTTTGAGCTGCTGACTGTGCGTCCGAGCTAATTGAAGTTTGAAAATTTGTCTGGTGGTACTTTGAGACATATGGAGGTCCATGAAATCCATTTGAGGTCTCAAAAAACTTGTTCTCCTGAAAAAAACAAAAACCCTAGTTAAGGACTGTTTGTGTAGGAGACAGTTAAGCGTACCTGAATTTTGTGCAGTGCTGAGTCTCTACTGATCATGTGATTATCAGAAGACTTCTAGAACAAAAATCTTGGAATTTTGAAATGCAAAAGATTGATTTGATTGATAGTGCAAAACACGGAGAATCGCGCTGTCAGCAAGTTTGACTGTCAACTGGCTGTCCGGGCATTAACGTAATAGTTAAAGTGAAAATTCAACAGTTAAAGTTAATTTTTTCTTTTGGTTTTTTTGTTATGTTAATGGGGAAAATTTATTTACATGAGTTGTTAGAAAAACACAAACATAATAAATAAATAAAATATACTGTACGCAAACGAAATTACAGATAATAACCTTGAAAAATATTTAATGCGCAGAAAAATATATATTTAACTGGCAGAAAACACCCATAATATTATCTGGATAATTAAACTACAGTACAACAGATAGTACGACATTTAATACTGACAGTACAAATATTACATAATATAATGAATAGTACGACAAATAAACGGTACATTATTTGAAAACAAAAGATACAACAAACTTTAAAAATGACGATTAAAAACCCATGCTATAAATAACAACATATAGATGATTGGGAGTGTAACCAACCCAGGTCCGCATTTTTCAGGACTATGCAAACAGAAAAAGGACATGATCACCACCAAGACGGTGATGACCATAAGAAAACACGTATCCATCCACTTCGCCATTTTTGCCGGGGAAGAAGAGAAAATAAATATGAGGTAGAAATTTGAGAGATGAGTTGAAATTTGATGTGAGAATTTATGGAAAAAATGAGAGGTATTTAAAGAGTGAAAAGAAGAATAGAGACGTTGGGGAATGAAGTGATTCCGTACAAAAAAGGAAAATTTGAGTGGTAGTAGGATTTGAAAGAAAGTGTATGGTAGGGTTTGAAAAGAGAGATGTATAGAGTAAAGTTAGGATTTGATTTTGAAAGAAAGAGATTTGAAAAGAAAGGAAAAGATTTTGAAAATAATAGAATATAGTACAAAAATTAGTGGGAAACAAAAAACTAATAATAATTTACTCGTTACCAGTACAGTCAGAATCCCCGGACTCTGCGCCTGCAAAATTTAATTATGTACCAATTGCGTCAGTACTATTTATCTGCAAATAAATCTCAAATAAACAGCGTGTGTGAAGTGATAAACAGTAATTGGCGTTTGTGTAAGAATAAATTCAACACCGAACCAAAATACCGTATAAGAAAAATTCTAAAAACCAAGTATTCATAAAATCAGGATATTTATGAAATAAAATCCAAGATTATATGAAACTCCCAATTTTTAGACAGAAGTCTGTTGCCTTCTTTCTGAAAAAGATGCGGGCAAATTTTGGGGTATAACACCTACACTTCAAGAAATTCACATAATAGAATAAAAACAAAAATACTAGATTAAAATGGCCAAAAACATGGCTAGTCATTACAAAATAGTCATTACAAAGCAGGTAAATGGTCTGAGACGAAAACAGAAAAATTACAAAGAAGGAAAGTTATTCCTGAAATAAGCCAGTTTGGCTGACTCAAAGTCAAGCTTAGAATCAAGTCGAGACAACCCTTGCCTGAGTTGTCGAATGCTACCCTTCAATTTGAGAGCTCTTTCACCATGGCTAAGACCTTTCAGAATTTCTTGGTTAATGGTTTCAGGAGAAGGAGTCCCTTCAGTCTGAGCCAAAGTAACTTTCTCTTGTTCAAGAGCTTGAATCTTCTTGTTGAGTTCATCAATATGGGCCTTGTAATCAGCAATTTTGTTGTCAATCTTCTTCTCCTTGTCAGAAATTTTTTGAGATTTTTCCTGAAGTTCTTCAACTCTTTTAGTCGAAGCTGCACTGAAATCCCACTCCCTGTTCATCTCAAGCTCTTTATTCTTCACTTGATGATCAATGTTCTTCTTAGTGATAAGGTCCCTCCAGAATTGGTCGAAGTATGCTTCAAAATCAAAAAAGAATTGAGCAACCACAGATGGTAAATCCAATAGTTTTCGAATTTCTCCACCAAGATGATCAGATCCTTCAAGGATAGTAAGGAATTCAGGTTCATTCAAATGAGCTCGAAGTTGGCAGATAGCGCTGACAAGAGAGGCATCGATCTCATCGTTGGGATCAGCTGATTGAACAGTGTTATCAGGAGAACTTGCCCTGAGTTTCTGAAGTCAAATCAAAGCTTCCAAAGGATTTGTTTTCTTCAAGTTCAAGATCTCTTCTTGACTAAGGGAACTGTTGGAATTATTGTCCTCAACAAGGACATGTTGTTTTGATTGAGAAATAACAATGATGGTTTCTGGATGAGAAACGAGAGCAGCAGTTTCGACATTTTCAGCCACAAGGTTAACTTTGTCTGTGGTGGGATTTGAAGGAGGAATCATGGTTGCACTTGGGCCAGTTCGACTAGGAGTATTAGTCGAATCAGTAGTACTTCCAAAAGCATCAGACTTTTGAGGACTAAGAAGGCTAGAGGAGTCAGGAGCAGTCTCGACAATCTTTTCTTGAGTGGGGTCGACGGTTGGTGCAGTCTGCTTAGAAAGAAACGTATTAGAGCATAGCCTTGAAAGGAAGTATACTAGAAATTAATACTGAAATTTACCTCAGGAGGAACTTGAGATGAGGTTGGGATTGCTGTTGGGGTTGTTTGCGTTTGAATAACAATTTTAGGAACCTTTTTGGTAACCTTTCGTTTCTTGGCTGGAGTCGGAAGGGGAGGTCATGAGAAAATTTCACCTCCTTGATCTGGTGGAGAGCTAGTTTCTTCTGAATCATCAGGAACTATCAACTAAGAAGAGAAATAAATAATTAATAGATACTCCAAACCTAATGAATACTGATAAAAGATAAAGGTCGAGTAATACCTTTCTCACAGTTTTGGTTTTCTTAGTAATGGTGGTATTTGATGTGCTGGGGCGCTTTCGACCTGGTTTGGCAACAGGTCCTTCGACTTGAGTAGCTGGATCATTACCTGAAAGGTCTAAAAGAACAAGTTAGAGCATTGTGCGCTTTGATGAAAATTACTGAAAGTTGAAACACTTATGCAGAGTTGATCCTCAAGTTTGTCGAAAGCAGCGTTCAATTTTTTGATGAAGGAGTCTTCATCATATAAGTTGTAATAAGCAGACCACCAGTCTTTGAATTCCTTGGTAGTGAAGTAAGAATTTTGGAAAGTGAAGTTTGGAAGTTCTAAAGACTGTTTGTTGTGAAATTTCAAACAGTCGACATGGTTACGAGAATTGAATGGTCGACCAGACCAGCAAATGTCAGCTTCATGGGTGTACAAACTTTTTGGTAACATTTGACTTAAACCAAATTGGCGTGAAACTAGATTTGGTTGGTAGCTCGTGAATCCATAACACTTACCAGTCGACTCAATGCGATATGATAAAAGTGTTGGAGTTAAGAAAGCAGCCCAAATAGCATTTAGTTGAGCTCGAAGAGTTGGGGTTTTTCCAGGAAAAATGGCTCTGAACCAATCTGGCCCAAAACATCTACTAGAGAAAGGGGCCATAGAAGTTAAAAATGTGTTACATTTAGAAAATATTTTCACATATTTTAAAAGGCTTGGTCTATTCGACTCTTCTTGAGGAGTCTGCAGAGCCAGTTTGATACCTTCTACCCTTCCGTCATGCATGACTTCCATAATGGCTGGAGATATAGTAAAGCCAATGTGTGAATCAAAAGTGGCACTTAGCCAATGTTGTAGAAGCCAGTAAGGGCCTGACAAAGCTAATTGTTTTGGAGTTTCATGAAGGTGTTTGATTCTTAAACAAGCTATACCTAGATTTTGATAAAGATAAGCAAGTAAAAGCTTACCTAATGAAATCTTTCGTCCTTCATGAATCTGAATAGCCATAGGTATATAGGCTTTGGCTATCTGAACAGATCCTGGACAAAACAAAAAGTAAGATCTTGCATGTACTTGGTAATGGTGGGATTGTCGAAGTTGAAGTCCATTCCTGTTAGGAGAGTTGGGTCGAAGACTTCTCCCAAAGGTGAAAGCCCTGTAATAGCAGCCACGTCGAAGAGAGTAGGAGTCATCATTCCACAAGGAAAATGAAAAGTATTAGTCGAACCTTCCCAGAAGAATAGCGAAGCAAGTAGCATAGGGGGGCTAACCCTATGACCATTCCTGGATAACTGGATGGCGTCGAAGATACCCAATTCTTCCCACCGTTTTTGCTTCTTTGCCTGAACTTTGTTTAGCCAAGCTAGGTAATCTTTGTTGCCAGGAGCAGGAGTCGAACGAAACACTCTCACTGCAGGATCCATGAATTTCAAGTCTAAAGGATGTTGTTGCTCAAATGCTACTGGTTTAGTGGTTTGGAATGAAGTAAAGAAGTTCATAGCCTTCCTTGGATGAGAGCGAGGATATGGAAGTGGCCCCGAGAAAGCCATTAACTTATCAGTAATCTGAAATGGGATCATCATTTGATTTTGCCAAATAATGGCTTTAGCCTCTGTAACGTTTGGTTGAGGAACAAAGTCCAAACCCTTTTCTTCTTCCTCACGAGAAATGATGGATGCTAGAGGGTTATAACTCGTATCGTAAACGGTGGTGCTTATTGTAATGCCCCAGACTGCTTTCGAGATGATCGACTGACCCCACAAACCAACACGGGTCTTTTCAGCATGCTTTGACCTCACTCGCACGCTTTCTGAGAAACTTCCCAGAAAGTCACCCATCCCAATACTACTCCAAGTCAAGCACGCTTAACTGTGGAGTTCTTATTGAATGGGCTCCCGAAAAGAAGATGCATCTTGTTGGTATAGGTAGTACATATCAATCCTTATATGCACTCCTTCAACCATGCAGTCCCATACCTGCACGGCCTTAGGATCCCTCTCATTCCGACGTGGCGACCACCCTTGCCATCTCATGCCTCAGGTGTTACATGCGGTGCAACCACCCCTCGCTTTATTCGGCCTCGGGTGTTACATGCCCACCAGCTTTCGCATGGTTCGTCGTCGAACCACATCATACTGGGAGAGGTCTGGCTCTGATACCATTTGTAATGCCCTAGACTGCTTTCGGGATGATCGACTGACCCCACAAACCAACACGGGTCTTTTCAGCATGCTTTGACCTCACTCGCACGCTTTTTGAGAAACTTCCCAGAAGGTCACCCATCCCAATACTACTCCAAGTCAAGCACGCTTAACTGTGGAGTTCTTATTGAATGGGCTCCCGAAAAGAAGATGCATCTTGTTGGTATAGGTAGTACATATCAATCCTTATATGCACTCCTTCAACCATGCAGTCCCATACCTGCACGGCCTTAGGATCCCTCTCATTCCGATGTGGCGACCACCCTTGCCATCTCAGGCCTCAGGTGTTACATGCGGTGCAACCACCCCTCGCCTTATTCGGCCTCGGGTGTTACACTTATAGCGCTTGCAGCCATTGTCGAAGCTTGAAGAAAATTTTCTAAAAAGCAAAACGAGGGTTTTTTGGAAGAGAGTGGAATGCTTAAGGGCAGAAAACGTGAAGAAGAAAAGAATGAAAAGGGGTATATATATACCAAGTGTATAATGACGTCATCAAAGAAGTTGGTAAATCAAAAGGTCGTGTCAAAAGTCATGGAAACTGACACAAGAAAGTGGGGAGCAGTTAATAGCCCACTACCTAGTATTTAGGTCATAATTAGTGCTTGGGGATTCGTAATATATTCATGGCATTAAAGAGTTTAAGGAATTCGAAATCTAGAAGAAGATAAAACGCCATCTTTCTCCTTTCGCAGTATCAGTCGAAAGGGGCCGTTTGGGGGGCAATTTGTTACCCTAAAATTTCGACTTACTAATAATGGCAATTGGTTGGTCTTTAAAGCATTAAACATTTTCAGTCGAGACTGATCGACTAAAGAAAAGCTACAATTGCCATGACTATTTCGACTAGAAGTTCGTCCAGTCGAGGCTGTTCGACTAAAAAAGGCTATAGTTGCCTTGGCCATTCGACTAAATATGAAAACTTATGTGCTTTTTGCCAAGTTTAAAGATTGAAGTCGGAAAACATCAGAAGTTGAGATGACGGTTTGCAGACAGTTTTCAGCAGTTTCTAAGGGACGCGTGGAGTTCTCACGAACGAAGATGCTGCATGTCGTGGACACGTGTTGGCTAGTGATTAGTCGAATGTTAGTAGTAGTTATTCTATTTTCACTATTTAAGTAAGTTTCAGATGAATAGTTTAGGATCCGCATTTTCTACAGAACACAAGTAAACTCAAATCTCTGTGCAAAATGAGTAATGAGTGTAACTTTGGAATGTATGTATGCGCACCAATTAAAGTTTATGCAATCATCCTTTTATGCATTACTTTCAGTACTAATTTACTGCATTTACTACAATTTATAGTCTCTATTTAGTGCAATTATTTGTTACTTTCAGTGCGTTCATTTATGTTACTTTATTACTGCATTTAGTACAAGTTGAAGTCATACAAACAACAAAGAAAAGCAATTAGTCCTGGAATATTCTAGTTGATTCCGCAAAAGCAACCTTTAAAAAGGAAACTAGCGATTGTTTACCATATTTCTGGGTAAACAATACCCATCCCAATCTTCGTGATGTTCTTCGATCCTATGCTCAGTTAATTCTGTGTTTAGGCCTTTAGCAAAGCTTGAAGTTGTAATATTGATGTTTGATGATGGTTAAAGTATCAGAGGTTTAATTTGGACAGGCAGTCATCCTTTGTTGTAATACTTTCTTTTTGTCGAGGATTTGTAGTGACCTCTTTTGAAATGTTTTCTTTTGTCGAGGATTTGTAGTGACATCTTTTCGACTTTTTTGTTCCTAACTTTTTCCTGAACTGTTTATTTTGAGATTACAATCAGCGGGATATTTCGATTTTCGATAAGTCTCCTTCTTAGATTTTGACTTAACAGTTTTTCTTTCTTTCTGGTGGATCTTGACTGCCTGACTTAATGGTTGCAGGGACCCATCATTATTTGTGTAAACAACGGCTAGTATAATTGAGTTAACTGAGTAACTACCCTGCCCCAGGTTATGATCAAGGGTTTTAAATTGCATATGAAAGCAAACTTCTACTCCTTAGGCTCAAAAGGGGTTGATGAGGGATTAACATCCTTATGCAATGGATTTTTATTGATAATGCGTAAATTATTGAAACCGAGCTTGAATAGAAAGGTGCAAACTGTGGCGAATTACTCGTAATTCTGGACGTGTTGCTTGATGAGGATGGTCTGGTCAGCTTCAGAATTGTCCAAGGAGTATATTGGAACCTTCAAAACACCTTGAATCTCACTCAAATTCCAAATTTGATCTTGACTTATTCTTGAATTTTTTGGAGTTTGAAGGTGAGGTCTCGACTGCAGAAATTCGTACCCTTGGGGTGTGAATTAGGTTAATAAAACCAGAAAGAATCTCATTGAATCATATATTTGTTATCTTGAAAATTTGATTGGAAATTTGTTTGTAAAAGCTTCTAAAATTGGCCAAATCTCAATATCTTCCAATCAATCTTGTAGAGCACGAAATTATATTGGTAATATGCCTCAAATGATGATTGAATATGATAAGAATAAGATCCTTAGCCAAATATTTCATTTTCCATGATTAATTATCACTTTTAAATGATAAAAAATTCATATAAAATCAAATAAAAATCCAAAATTCGTGGGAATTGAGTTTGGAGTCTTGGATAACTTGAGAATCAAGTTTGGGGCATAAAAAGTTGGGCCTCTTTGCAAAGAAATCCATTTTGAAGCCTTTTACTTCACATTTTTTCTCTTAAACTGGTCCAACTTTGACAAGGCATATCTCCCTTAATTTTTAAGTTATGGATGAGTTCTAGGACATTTTGGAAACCTCAAGATGTCCTCTACAAGCCACTTTGGAATCTTTTTTCCATTTGTGGATTTTATCTAGATGATATGGGCTTTGACAAAAAACTGCTTTTGGTTGACTTTCAAAAAGGACCTATAATCTTTTGATCCATATCTCTCAAATGAAGCATTTTTAGACTTGGCTTGTGAGAGACAAAATTGTAGATAATTCAATTTCCTTCAAAATGAGCTTTAGATGGGAAATTTATGATGTTCCATGTGAGAGTTATGGCTGGTCAAAGTTCAGTTGACTTTCTCCTATGAAAACCCTAATTTAGAAACTTTTGGTTTTGTTGATTTCTGATCTTTTCTTGATGAATCATGATCAATCCTTGATCAAATGATGAAGGATACTTCAAAATGAGGATGTTGACCAAAAAATCAAGAATTTTGACTGTACTTTGACCACAGTTGACTTTTAGGTCAAATCAGTCGACTGTTGACTATTTGAGCTGTTTTGTGAATCAAAGCTTGAAATATAGTGGGCAAATTTTGGGGTATGACATTAGGCTTTATAGCTTTCCATTTACAAGCTTTCATTTAAATTATTGTCAAATATATACTGTATATATATATATATATATATATATTGTTCAGAACTCCGTTTGAGAACAACCTTAGGACAAATAAACTATATATATATATATTATAGGACTATGGCCTAGGATTGAAAATGTCTTCTCGGTGAAGGCTCTTTCCTAATTAGAATTCCTTAGTTCAAACCTCAAGATGAATTATTCCCGGTGAAACATCTTGAAAAAAGCCTTAGAACAAAAATAGGGCACATTCACCCAAGAGGAATTATTCCCGGTGAAACCTCTTACCCATTTGCTTAGAGCCAAATAAGTTCAAAACCAACATAGCTTTCTCTTGTGCTATAACAAGGACCCTTGATGACCCTTGATTAGCCTCCTGTTGGGCTTACGATACAAGGACCCACAAGCTTCTTAAAAGCATACTCACAGCTTTCTCTTGAGCTTGTATACAAGGACCCATCAAGTTTCTTATAAACATAGGAACATGTCTTTAGTCACCTTTTAGCCTACCCTAATGAGTTTCTTCTATTCTTCAAACCAGACTTCAAAACAAACCAAGAATGTCTCAATCTCAGTATTGAGTCCATCTTTTGGAATGAGAGACATGGACAGTCTCTGTCACCCTTTATTCTCAATCTCCAATAAGTCTTCTCCTTAGTAGAGTCTAGGTTCTACATTTGAACTATCCTTAGCCAGAGTTAGCCTTAATCTTGGGCTTTAGACAATAAGTTTAAATCATTCCTTTAAAGTCCAAATCCCCTGGAAAGGGTCAGCCTCCGAAATCATTCCTTCAAAAGTCAAAACCCCTGGAAAGGGTTAGCCTCCATCAATTCCTTCATTTTCATAAAAAATCCTGGAAAGGGCCAGCCTCCAAAATCATTCCTTTAAAATCCAAACCCCTGGAAAGGGTCAGCCTCCAAAATCAATCTTTCAAAGTCAAAACCCCTGGAAAGGGTCAGCCTCCAAAATCAATCTTTCAAGTCAAAACCCCTGGAAAGGGTCAGCCTCCAAAATCATTCCTTTAAAATCCAAACCCCTGGAAAGGGTCAGCCTCCAAAATCAATCCTTCAAATCCAAATTCTCTGGAAAGGGTTAGCTTCCAAATCATCCTTCATTCCAACCTTCAAAACTCCTTAATAGAGTCAACCTTAGGGTCAGTATCAATCACTCAAACAAAATCCCCAGTAGAGTCAATCTTCAAACCTGGGTCTTTCATTCATCAATCCCTGCTTAACAAGAGCACAATCCCCAGAAGGGTCAAGCTTTAGTCTCTAAACAACAGAGTAATCCTCAGTATTGTCAGCCACAACCTTGGGCTTTGTACAAGGCAGATATTTCCCCTTTGAGTCAAAAGATCCCACACTGGTAGATCTTTTCCCCATTAAGAGTCAGCCTCAACCTTGGGCTTTGTACAAGGCAAATACTCCCCTTAGAGTCAAAAATCCTACTCATAGGTACTCCCCTATCCAGAGTCAGCCACAACCTTAGGCTTTGTACAAGGCAGATAATAGAGTCTCCCCAGTGAGTCCTTCCCCATCAGACAGCCACAACCTTGGGCTTTGTACAAGGTAGATAAACATCATTTCTTGTGTCAAAAGATTCCTAACCTTTAGGATCTTTTCCCCACTAAGTCAGCCACAACCTTAGGCTTTGTATAAGGCAGATAAACATCCTCTTCTATGTCAAACGATTAATAACCTTTTAGTCCTTTCCCTAGAGAGTCAGCCACATCCTTGGGCTTTGTACAAGGCACACAAAATATAGTCATCCATAGTCTCCAAACTCTGTTTCCTCAGCAGTCAGCCACAACCTTGGGCTTCATACAAGGCAGAAAATAGAGTCTCCCTAGGTAGAGTCAGTCACAATTCTGGGCTTTGTACAGAACACTAAAATAAACCTTTCAATAAAACAAAATAAACACTCTCCAACTAGAGTCAGCCTCAATTCTGGGCTTCATACAAAACACAAATTTCCTCAGTCAATTCCCAGTGGAGTCATCTCCCAGAGTCAATAAAAACTCTTTTAAGCCTCAAGCGTGGGCCTCATTCAAGAGACACGTGATTGGCATACTTGTACACAACCAAGTAAGGTCCCTCTCTTATGAAACAAACTCAGCTTTTCTGTCACTTAAAATGTTTGTGGTGGAATAGTAGAAATACCTCTCTGTAAAGATGAGTTCATGTCTCTTTACTGTAAACAGAGATTTAATTCCAAGCTTCAACCTTAACTTCAAG
The DNA here is from genome assembly GCF_029867415.1 of Vicia villosa. Taxonomy (NCBI): domain Eukaryota; kingdom Viridiplantae; phylum Streptophyta; class Magnoliopsida; order Fabales; family Fabaceae; genus Vicia; species Vicia villosa. The sequence goes on along the minus strand of NC_081185.1, from coordinate 38,836,233 downwards.
CAAGGCACCAAAAAAATCAATTCATTTCCCTAGTTAGTTCCCCGAACTACAAAAAGCTCTGACTTTCATTAGGGATATGTAGGCATGAGATTTACAAGGAATCTCAGCGAGCTAATCAAAAAACCAAAAACAATCAGTTCATCTGTCTTTCAATTCAATTCTCTCTCCTAACACAAAGGAGAAACTTTCCCAATCAAGCAACAACACACACACACATAGACATAGAGAAGTTTCTCGTAGAGTACTACGGATATGTAGGGTGCTTAAAACCTTCCCTATGTATAACCGACCTCCCGGACTCCAGAATTTCTAGTCTAGGTGAATCCCCACACTTAGCAAACTCCTAGGGTTTAGTTGAGATCTTTTTCCCCTTCCTCCTCGTAGGATAATTAAAAAGTTTGTGTGCTATCGTAGGAAGAACTGAAATAAAATTCATCCCATAAGGGCGCTTTCTCCTTTCAAATTTCGCGTGAAGGGTTTAGCGTGCCGTCCTCCCAAGTGAAACGGGGAGGTAAAAAAAACGACACCACAGAAAAATGGCGACTCTGCTGGGGAAAAGTAATAACCTTGGTTTTCATCCAAACCAATGGTTGACTTGTGCTGGTCTAACCCCAATGAGGAATTAGGGATGCCAAATTCCCCCTCAAACAAGAGAGGTCCTTCCTAACCTATGTATCATTTCATGTGTTTGCTACATTTATACTTGTTTATTTTTATGGGTTTTTTGTATCGGGAAAGGGCTTGATTCCCCCTTGTGGTGAGAAATCCTATACCCGGATTTGAGTGCAACATAAGATAGGATTGAGGATGTCTTCTCGGTGAAACCCTCTAATCTTGGTTCCCAAATCTACTCTTGGGATTTGCCTGGCTGGTTGTGATTAATTGCGCCAATGCATTCCGAGACTGATTTGTACTAGAAGGACCTAGAAACACTTTAACCCCACTTAAAGCCTCTTAGGACGTAGAGCGGTGATTACGAAAGTAATTGTCATGCAGATACTACACTCAGAGAAAACTCTCTTGAAGATACCAGTGAACGTATCTTTAAGGTTGAGCAAAAACTCTGAGACCCCTAGAACCCGTTCTACAGGTACAAAAATCAAAATCCATAGTTTACCCTAGGGCGAGGTTAAAGACGTGACTCCATGACCACTATACCCTTCTACCCCATGTTTGCTAAAAACTCTTGTGTGTGCATTCATGCAATCATGCATTCATCATAATAATAAAAACAAAAAGTCTTTTTCGAGTCGTTTTTCAAGGAAACTAAATAACGAACATTTTGAACTTCATAGAGTGAAAGAGAGAAACGGAGAAAGGAATTAAGGATCTATACTATGGATTACGGAAGAAAGAGAGTTAGGAAATACACCTTCAAGATTCCTAAGGTCGAGGAATTGGAAAAGCTTGGAAAACTGGTGGTCAACCCCCAGGCTTTCAAGGGGAAATATGGAAAACTTCTGCCTCTTCTCAATACCAACATTGTGGATGAGATCCTTGTCACTTTGGTGCAGTTTTACGATCCAACGTATCACTGCTTCACCTTTCCAGATTATCAACTCATGCCTACGTTGGAGGAGTACTCTCGTTTCGTTGGAATACCCGTGTACGCGCAAGATTTGTACTCTGGTTTGGAAAAGAATCCTGACGACGTCATCATTGCTGCAACTACTCCTTAGAACGTAGTCGACGTCAGAACTCATATGGTGAGTAAAGGAGGAATTCTAGGATTGCCCTCCAAGTTCCTGTTGGATCAAGCTCGGTACTTCGTCAGCATCCAAGATATGAGTGCTTTTGAGGACATCTTGGCATTGCTCATCTACGGATTGTTTTTGTTCCCGAACATTGACAATTTCGTCGACATCAACGAAATTAAGATCTTCTTAATTGGAAATCTAGTTCAAACCTTGCTTGCGGATGCTTACCACTCTGTGCATTCAAGAAACCTGCATCAAGGAGGATTAATCACATGTTGTGTACCGTTGTTATACGAATGGTTCGTCTCGCACCTGTCGAAACCAAGATCATCTACAGTTGCGGAAGTTATCCCAACGTACCCCTTATTGGAACTAAGGGAGGACGCATGGGTGATGTTCTCACAGGGGTCTTAATAGACAATGGATCCTCTCTCAACATCATGTCCAAATCATCCTTGTCAAGATTATCCTTCAAGGACTTCCTATTGAGGGACAGTCACGTTATCGTCAAAGCAACGTCTATTTCTTCCTACAAAAATGTGAGGTCCAATAGTTATGGGAAGATCGACTTCTCCAAAAACTGACTTCCAGCAACGTCTATTTCTTCCTACAAAGATGTAATCCAAGTTGTAAAAGATGGCATTACCAGTGGTTGGGGCACATTGAGATTCCTACCAACAACAAAAACAGAACAGGAGTTGGATTCTTTCCAACATCACCAAAGTTACTCATGGAATTGAGGTGGTCATCCCAATTCAAGAAACTTTCCAGCAACGTCTATTTCTTCCTACAAAGATGCAATCCAAGTTGTAAAAGATGGCATTACCAGTGGTTGGGGCACATTGAGATTCCTACCAACAACAAAAACAGAACAGGAGTTGGATTCTTTCCAACATCACCAAAGCTACTCAAGGAATTGAGGTGGTCCTCCCAATTCAAGAAACTTTCCGTAGCAGAGGTTTTCTTCAACCTGTTCAAAAAACAGTCAACACCGTCGGCACGGAAAACACCGATGAGAATTTTGAAGAGGAATGTCTATCCTACCTTCACAGATCAGGATACATCTCCCTAACAGAGTCTGATTCACCTTTCTGCTATCCAACTAAAGGATCTGGAAGTAAGACTCAACCAAGCATTGACGAAGTTGTCAACAGCTTCACCACCAGAAGTCATGGTTCATTAGAAGAAGTTCCTCCTATCCCTGAAGAAACCTGGGATACATTAGGAGAACCAAGCGGAAAATTCGACTACATGGTGAAATACCCCGCTCTTGGAAGTTCAAAAATCTCTCTTAAAGACATTGTTCCAACTGGATGGAACATTGATCATGAGTACTTTGCTCAACCAAGAGAGATAATCAAGCCTTTCTATTCATCATCAGCATCTGGTGAAGTTATCATTGAGGATTATATCCCCAAGATACCTTCCGAGGCTACAGATCTAGAGTATACATACCTAGTCAACGCCATCTTGGGAGAAGAGCAAGATCAAAATACAGAAGAGGATGATCTCGAAAGTGTCTCCGACAACGAGTCTCTCCATTTAGAAGATTGGAAGTTTCCTCAAAAGAAAATCCGACATACTCCACTTGGAAATGGGTATGCTCACACCGCTCAGTCTACTGAAGCAAAAGAATATCGTCTGAGTGTTACAAAGACAGTGGTTGGTAAAACAAGACCTACCATAGGCCAACTCAAGCCTAAGGTGCCATATTACATAGTGCACAATGGGGTTCGCCACTATTGGACGGCTGTTGAAGTTTTGACTGTTATTCGCATTCCTTAGTAGGAACTTTCATTGTTTATTTGTCCTCTCACCTTAGCCCATGGTGAAGAGATGTTCCATAGGGCTTTGCATTTTACTATTTCTTAGGAAAATGTCCCTCTTTGCTTTGCCCAAAGCAATAGAGTTTTGTTTTATAGGGTCTTTGTTTCAAGAAGTGACTGTCGATAAATAAAAATGTCATTTTGTTCCTTCGTTAGTTTTTCCCTTTTCTTTTTTTGGAAATTGGTAATCCTAAAAAAAAACACCCTTAAAAAACATCAAAACATTCCATTAACTGCATACACCGAGTCTTCCCTCGTTGTCTAAATAAAACTCATCACACATATGCAGATTAATCATAAAACATCCCGTTGAAACGTGCGATCACATGACTTCTCCAAGCTTTGAGTCTCCTGTATTCGAGGCAGAGGAAGAAGAAGACAAAGAATTCTCAGATGTCTTCGCTTGGTCCTATCAAGATATGCCAGGGTTGGATACCAGTATAGTGGAGCATCATTTGCCATTAAAGCTAGAATGCCCTCCAGTTAAGCAAAAATTGAGAAGAATTCATCCAGAGATGGCCATGAAAATCAAAGAGGAAGTTCAAAAGCAAATCAACGCTGGTTTCCTCGTCACTTCAGAATACCCTCAGTGGTTAGCTAACATTGTTCCCGTCCCCATGAAAGACGGAAAGGTCCGCGTATGCGTCGACTACCGAGATTTAAACAAAGCTAGCCCTAAGGATGACTTTCCTCTATCACATATTGAAATGTTGGTTAATAGTATAGCAAAATCCCAAGTTTTCTCATTCATGGATGGATTTTCGAGATACAACCAAATCAAAATGGCACCTGAAGATATGGAGAAAACATCTTTGATCACCCCCTGGGGAACGTTCTGCTACCGCGTTATGCCTTTTGGACTAAAGAACGCAGGGGAAACTTATCAAAGAGCCATGACTACACTTTTCCACGACATGATGCATAAGGAGGTGGAAGTCTATGTGGATGACATGATTGCAAGATCAGAAAATGAGGAAGATCATATACAGAATCTGACAAAGCTATTTCAACGCTTACGGAAGTTTCAGCTTCGCCTGGACCCCAACAAGTGTACCTTTGGTGTTTACTCAAGAAAACTACTTGGTTTCATCGTCAGCAAACGAGGAATTGAAGTAGATCCAGAAAAAGTCAAGGCAATCCTAGAAATGCCTTCACCCAGAACCGAGAAACAAGTTAGAGGATTTATTGGACATCTGAACTACATCTTGAGATTCATATATCTCATGACTGCAACTTGCGCTCCGATTTTCAAACTTCTACGGAAAAATCAAAGTTGCGTCTGGGCAGACGATTGCTAGAAAGCGTTCGACAACATTAAGGAAAATCTGCTCGAACTACCCATCTTGTCTCCTCCAGTGGAAGGAAGACCTTTGATAATGTACTTAACCGTCTTAGAAGATTCCATGGGTTGTGTCCTTGGACAGCAAGACGAGACAAAAAGAAAAGAGCATGCCATCTACTACCTGAGCAAGAAATTCACCGACCGTGAATCCCGCTACTCCATGTTCGAGAAAACCTGTTGTGCTTTGTCCTGGGCTGCCAAGCGTCTCCACCAATACATGATTCGACATGCTACTTGGTTGATCTCTAAGATGGATCCAATCAAATACATCTTTGAAAAACCTGCCTTGACCGGGAGAATTGCCCGTTGGCAGATGTTGTTATCAGAATACGACATTGAGTATCAAGCTCAGAAAGCCGTGAAAGGAAGCATCCTAGCTGAGCACTTGGCTCACCATCCACTCAATGATCACGAATCAACCAGATTTGACTTTCCGGACGAGGATGTCATGTACCTGAAGATGAAAGATTATGAAGAGCCACTACTAGACGAAGGGCCTGAGATAGGATCCCAGTGGGGCTTAATCTTTGACGGAGCCGTCAATGCTTATGGACGAGGAATTGGGGCAATCATTGTTACACCTCATGGAACCCATATTCCGTTTACCGTTGTAGCAACCTGCCCTAAAAATTAAGCTTTTAGAGTCGCCACCTATTCTGAAGGGCGAATAGGAAACCCTACGCAGTTAAGAAATCTGGGTAAGTTATTATAATTAGGTCGACGGAAGGTGTTAGGCACCCTCAACCCTTTCCTAAGGTTTGTATCTAAAGATAAAGGTTTATGGCTAAAATTGAGGTTTATAGCTAAGGAAGTGAATAGGGGAAAAAATGAGATTTATGGGGAAGGGGACTCGCCTTGGTTATCCAAGTGCCTACGTATCTCCTTATGGAGAATCAGAGTCAACGTAGTTCGGGCACAGGGTTGTACGCCTTAGAATTAGAATTTGTGGTTTGAAATTGTTTTAAAGGCTTTTTGAATGGCCTGTCGTAGTTTTGAATAAGGATGAAAATCCGTAGTTTGATTTGAAGTGTTTTGAATGTTTTAGATGTTTTTGGGCGTACAACCCTGATTTAATATGTCACCGTTAGTTGCGATGACCAATAGATTTGGTCAGTATAGCTAACGGATTACGGGGCATTGCTGGTTACTCAGATCGATAGATTGATCGTCGCGGGCAGCAAATTGAATGTATTTTAGATTTGTAATATTTTTTTTATATCTCTTATCTAATGCGACTAATAGGTTTAGTCGGGTCGAGAAGAGAATTAATTAAAGGATTGTACCATTTTTTATCTCTCGTCTTTGCAACTAATAGTTTTAGTCGGGTCGAGGAGAGAATTAAATCAGAGTTAATTAAATTTATATTAACAAATAAATTGAATTGATCAAAATTATTTCTCGCCTAATGCGACTAATAGGTATAGTCGATTCGAGGAGAAAATTTAAAGTTAATCAAGAATCAATCGAATATTTTTGCCCAAATAGGATCGGGGGAAAACCCTAATGTGTTGATAAGCCATCTCTATGGTGTTTTATGATTAAAATTAATTAAATAATTTAGTCGAATAAATCGAATTAATCGGGAGATCCTAGTTATTAGGCTAACCCTAATTATATTATCAACTTAATTCTAAAAAAAATCAATTTATATAACAAATAAATTAAGTTTGATATAATTATATATAAATAATATATAAGGAAGAAATATAATAGAACCTGGGCAGAAATCATGTGCTACTGGCCTTTGAAGGTCCATGATGCTACTGCCTTTTTTATCCATCAGATCTGAGTTGGAAGAGATCTAATGGCCAGAGGGTGAAGGCATATCGTGCGCCGGCGTTGATGGACAGCATCTGATTTTTTTAAAGCTAAATAGCAAATAACTCTTAAAAAATACTTACGTTAGACAGGGCTCAAACCCCTGTTCTTTAACATAAGCGCCACCTGCACTTTCCACCAGGCCATGTTTGCTTCACTGTAAACAATGCACGCGCGGGTAATCATATACGAAAACAAAAAGCAAAAAAATTTGAAACAGAACCCGCGCCCAGCACCAGTTTTTCTTCTTCATCGCGCACGTCCGGTCTTTCTCGTTCCTGCAAAAATCAACCTCACGAAATACGATGGGTAAACGAAATAAAATAGCACAGATCAACTCAAAATCCGATTCCGAACATGATAGCATCTCTAGTTTGGTCCAATTCGATTTAGTATAGAAAACCCCCATTCGAAGCTTGGAACCCTATCAATGGTGGATTCCTTAATCCGCGACAAAACTCAAAATTCCCAGCCCAGAAACATTCCATACAATTATACAAACTCAAAAACACAATAAAAAATCATTTGTAGCGTGTTACTTAGTGTAATCGAATCAAACTTTTCCTTGACAATCCATGGGGTCTGCGCGACGGTTCCGAGTCTTCTGAACGACGGGGAAGATTGCAACACCTTCAGAATTATTCAATGAACCTGTTTGTATGCTTTGCGCGGCCTCAATCGAGTCAGAACCTTGTTCCCTCCTCTTCCTTGTTCACCGTTTTTTTTTTGCGAATTCTTTTACCAGGTTTTGTGCCCCCAAAAAAAAATCTCCCCTGCTCATGAATTCATCCCAGTATTTATGGGGAATGCATTAGGTCTAAGATATCATATCAAATCTCCTAATTTTAGAAATTGAAACTTGATTTGGAAGGGATATTGCAACTTTCTATTTTGAATCACCAATCAACCAAACAAATCCCAAATCCCACTTTTACAGTTCTGTTAGTCCCAAATAAATTCCAACTTTTATTTGTGATTTAATTCCCCTATATATATATATATATATATATATATATATATATATATATATTATTTTATTTTATTATATATATTTTTTAATAATTTATTCAATATTTAAATGAATGAAAATTCAAATAAACTCGAATAAAAATATTAAAAATAATGGACTCAAAGGCCTTCTTCTAATATCATGGGCATGTTTTTAGAAACCAAGTGATGGGCCCATTTAATCAAAAAACCTCCAAATTACTCAAATTAACCCTTGTATTTTTTTTTCACAAATATTGCCAACTCCAACGAGTCATAACTCTCTCGATTTTTATTGTATGGGAGAGTTTTAGGACTTTCTGGAAAGCTCAAAGAGTCCTCTAAATACTACTTTTGGTTTCACCTCCATTGAAGTCTCCATGCTCATGCTATGGGCTTTTGAACAAGATGACCTTTTAATGGCCTTTTGAGATTCAAATTCTTTTGATGAAGTGCAAACCCTAGTTGTGGATAAGAGAGAGTGACTTGAAAAAAACCCTTGAACCTTGAGCCATTGAAGATGAAAAGAGGAAGGCAAATTTTGGGGTATGACAGCTGCCCCTGTTCAATCTTCTTAAACCTGAAGAGTCAGATAGGCACGTCTGCCTATCGTGATCTACAGGTAGAAGATGATTGGACACTGAAAATACCCTGAAATTTGCATCTGTTGGGAAGACATTATGTAGGAGATGGGCTTAAAGATGCCACCCGAGGTGAATACCATTTTTCAGAGTGCGAAGCAAGTGCTTTTGGAAGGAACCAGGTGCTTTGATTGTAGTATGGCCTAAAAAGGCAACCTGAATTTTATGCAATGTTATGATGCATGCGATGTATGATGCATTATGTATGAATGAGGTATGTTAGTTGAATGATGCATGATTGTTAGTTATGTTAACTGAAGTATGTTAGTAATTCTGAAAAGAAAGATAAAACCTTTGTGTGTTATTGATGATATTTTGGAGAATATCACTGCCGAGGGACTCATGTGATAAACCCAATTGAAGAAACCTTTTGTAAAACCTTGTGCTCGAGCGTGAGAGAAAAGAATCGTCCTGCTAAAGCCTGAGTCTTACATAGCGAGGACTTGCAAGAGGGATCACTTGTTATGATTCTAACAAGCTCACCTGCACCAATAGGATCATTTGCGAGGGTTATCGCAAACTCACCTGCACCAATAAGACCATTTGCGAGGGTTATCGCAAACTCACCTGCAACAATAGGATCATTTGCGAGGGTTATCACAAACTCACCTGTACCAGTAGGATCATTTGCGAGGGTTATCGCAAACTCACCTACACCAATAGGATCATTTGCGAGGGTTATCGCAAACTCACCTGCACCAATAGGATCATTTGCGAGGGTTATCGCAAACTCACCTGCACCATTTGGATCGTTTTCCCTGGTTCGGACAAATTTCACCTACACCATTTGGATCATTTGCCCTGGTTCGGACAAATTTACCTGCACCAATAGGAATTATTTGCTATAGTTCTAGCAAACTTACCTGCACCAAAGGAATTACCTGCCATGGTTCTGACAAGCGTACCTGCATAAGAGGAGATCATTTGCTATAGTTCTAGCAAACTTACCCGTATCAAAGGAATTTCCTGCCATGGTTCTGACAAGTGTACCTGCATGAAAAAGATTCACCTGTTTGGAGACTCACGACTCGAGTGTCGGAGAAAATAGCATGTCAAATATTCACGACTCAAGGGTCGGAAAGGAAACGGTATGTTTGGAAACTCACGACTCGAGGTTCGGAAGACTTTTGTAGTATGCGAATACACTAGATGATATGTATATGCTAATGCGTATGTATGTATGCTGATGCTGACGTCAATCCCAAGACTTTATCTCCTTATTGAACCCATTGAACTTGTTTACTCCATGCTTGCACCTATACCATGACTATGCTTATGCTGGCTTGGTAATGTTTATGTATGTGGATAATGCTTATGCTTATGTATATGTTGATTGATGTAACGAATGGAAACGAAGTAATGTCTTCTATAAGACTACCTGAAAAGGTTTCTGGAGTGGATGTGAATGTTTGTCTTAAAGAAGACTAACTGAAAAGATTTTTAGCAACGAATGAGGAATGTCTTTAAAGATGACTACCTGAAAAGGCTGAGAGATGTCTTAGGAAGGACTACCTAAAAAGGTTCTTAGCAAGGAGTGAGGAATGTCTTTAACGACGACTACCTGAAAAGGCTGAAAAGATGTCTTTAAGAAGGACTACCTAAAAAGGTTCTTAGCAAGGATAGAAATTTGTCTTAAAGAAGACCACCTGGAGAGGCTGAAAGATGTCTTTAAGAAGGACTACCTAAAAGGTTCTTAGCAAGGATAGAAATTTGTCTTAAAGAAGACCACCTGGGGAGGCTGAAAGATGTCTTAAAAAGACTACCTACAAAGGTTCTTGGAGAGGACAGTGAATGTCTTAGAAAAGACCACCCAGAAAGGTTCGTAGAATGTCTTAAAGAAGACCACCTGAAGAGGTTCCTGAAAAGGATGACAAATTGTTTTAAAGAAGGCTACCTAAAAAGGTACTTAGGAAAAGAATGTCCTGAAGAAGACTACCTGAAGAGGTTCCTAGAAAGGATCGTAGGATTTATCTTAAAGAAGACTACCTAAAAAGGTTCTTGGAAATGACGCTGATTGTCTTAGAGAAGACTAACTGAAAAGGTCCGTAGAAAAGAATGTCTTGAAAAAGACTACCTAAAAAAGTTCCTAGAAAGGATCGTAGGATTTGTCTTAAAGACTACCTAAAAAGGTATGGTGTAATGTATCAACCAATGTATGTAATGTGTGACTTATATGTATTTGCATGATACTCCAATGGTAGGATGTTGATAACCAAAGCGTATATAGCTTGCCAATGTTGGATGGTTGTTGGATGCTAGTGCGATTTCCAAATAATTGTCTTTTGAACTTTGAAGATCGTAGTTAGGAGAAAGATTGATTCGAGGTTGTAAAGTATGAAGACGCCTTTCCCTTTTGTTGCGCGTCTTATGGATTTGATATCCATTGCCCCAATTTCGTGGGAAAAAAATGCTTATGAGGGAAGTGCCCTAGGAAATAGCCTTGTCATATGTTTCGACGTTTAGATTGAAGGGTATGCCCTTGATTTCCAGGATATGGAGGGTTATCCATAGTGTTCTTTCCTTTGGTTTAAATTTATCCCATGTTTGACATGCCCCTGTTTGTTATTGCTTCGAGATGTGCCCCCCAAGTCGATTGAACCTTAGGAAGAATGCCCCTTGTGATCCTTGAAATTTTGCCCCTGTTTAGGAGAACCCCCTAGATGTGGTTCCCCCCATTCCAGAGTCTTTATTAGAAAAGGATCACCTTTGATTAACCCATTTCGAGATCTCCTCGATGCTAAGTGTATGTTCGTAGATGATGTTGTACCCTTTAAGAAGTAACTCCAATGGAATGCGTATGCAAGTTTTGAAATCGAAGTCCGTTATGAATTAGGACTGGATGATTTAGAAATGAGTGCTTGAAGAAGCACAGTGGTTGGAAATAGTTTTAACAAACATAGGAGTCAGTATAACAAAATCCTGCTTAATATGCTTTCATAGTTAACCTTGCCTCAATTAGGACTTTTGAATGTTGTAACTTGGCCTGGTTCACGGTTTTAAGAAACAATGGATACAAGGCTCAAAATTTATTTAACCCACCCCTTTCTTCTTGATGTTCTCCAGATCCTAAAAATTCGCCTAATCCAATGGATGTGCTTTGTTTGTAAGAGAATTGTTTCAGTTTCGATGTTAAGCAGAAGCCTTAGTAGAGATCCAAGCATTGATGTGAAGCTTTGATGATTTAGCAGTCACATGATTATCCTTTGTATTTCGCCTTTGTTTTTATCCCTTATTTTTGCATGAACCAATTCTTTTGAGTTTGATCCATCGGGATGCCCTAATTTTTCCCTAAGACATTTTTGTTTTCTTTCATGGAATTTTCCACTTTGACTTAGCGGGCGCTTTTCTCCTTTTTCTTTTGAATGCTCCTTTTGAGATTTGATTCTTGGACTTTGACTATTGTGACTGCCATGTTGACTTTGATTTGCCAGCTTCGACTTTGATGCTTCCTCGATCTTGAATGATGTATTTGAGGAAGAAAGATGTTGTAAATGTTACCTCCATTGCTTCCTCAATCTTGGATGAACGCGAGGAATAAGATATGCTTGAACCTTTGCTTGATCCTTATGCTTGGATTGACTGATTCTCTTGACAACCAAAATACACCATTGAATTAATCGAAATCTGCCCTGCCCCTGGTTGAAATCAAGGTTTAATTGAAAAAGTAAAAACAAACTCCAACTCCTGGCTCGAGGGGATAACGAGGGATTAACATCCTTATTTCTCCACTGTTTGGGATTTGAAATAATGCCTGTACATCGTCGGTTCGGTCTTACCTTGAAAGCATACGTTTAGTTGGACTTAGTTATTTGTATTCATCATTCTCCCTTAAGTTTGTTAATAGTCCTAAAAATAGAATAGAATAGAAGTGCGCGAGCGAATGAATTAACTCCAAAACCTGCATGGTCATCCCATTAGAATTGCTAATCCGAAGGTACAACTTTTATCCTGAGTAACACTTAGCGATCGTAGGAGTTGAAATTCTGAGCGTGGCAAAACCTATTGATCCTAGGGGTAATCTCCTTTGTAAATCCGTTGAACTTGTTTTACTCCTTAGTTAATGGATTTGTAGAAGTAAAGGGTAACCTCGAATTCTCCTTGGGCACGTCAAACCTGTCGGAAATAAATTGTTAGCGGTGGGTTTTCGTCGTATCGTAACTTCATGAGTTTCCCTTGACTGAATCTCTTTTGCTTTTCCTAAGGATAATATCACACCATTTGCAACCTCCAAATTTCGTAGATTGATAGAGAGAACCTATGACCCTTTTGCCCCTTGGTGGGGAGTTGACACACGTCGCCTTCTCTCCATCGTAGTTATGCATTGCCCCAGTTGGACTGATCTTTGCTCTTAGGTTATCGTAGAGCGTCCTTGTAAATTTGATATGTTCTAAGATGAACCCCCTTTTTGACTAGATACATCTTGAGTGTATCTATGAGGGAACTCTTTGTTGAACTAATCCTTGCTCGATGACAACCTTTATTGTATTTATAATCCTGTTATGACAAGGCATGGACATGCGGCATGACGAAAGGCATCCTTTTTCCTCCTTGTGAGACCAAGTTCGTTCTCGATAATTTATCCTCCTTTCTCCATAGTCTACGATCCTTTGATTGTCTTCTTTGCGAGTTTCGGGAAATCGGCTAGCACGGGAAGCGTGGATGCGGGCGAAGATGCGAATGTAAATGTATGATTTCATGAAAATGCAAATGCATGCGTATGCGAAAGACTCCTCGTATCATAACTCCTTGTATGCAATGTAGACGGGTGACTTGTAATCCTAGGGACAGCCTTAGAGGCGACATTAGACCCTATTGAAATCCTTGCAAGATAGACGTTATGACACACCAATGGAAATCCCTTAGATTAGGGAATATGCAGAAGGTAGCGGCTGGTTACCGTTCAAGACAGTCACCAAGTCTCATGGCCATCGAGAGGCCAATCAACGTGTACCAATGAAGTTGTCCCTCGTGGGAAGGTTCTCTGTGTGGAACACAAATTATCTAAGGACGATATCGGATGAAGTGAAAGCCCTACGGGATAGGGATGAAAGATGTAAAGATGGAAATCCAAACCCTGCGAGTTAGAGGGTTTGTGGGAATAAGCATGGAGTGACCGTTCAGGACAGTCACTAGATCTCATAGCCATCGAGAGGCCAATCAAACGCATGCTAATGAAGTTGTCCTTCGGGGAAGGACGCGTCGTTGTGAAAACACATGGATGAAAAGAAAATCCCTACAGGCTAGGGAATTCATGGAGGCAAGCACGGAGTGACCGTTCAAGACAGTCACTAGATCGCATGGCCATTGAGAGGCCAATCAATGTATGCTAACGGAGATGCCCTTCATACGAAGGATTTAATTTTAGAAATATAATCCCTACAGGCTAGGGAACGCGTAGATGTAAGCACGTGGTGACTGTTCAAAGTAGTCACTGGATCGCGTGGCCATCGAGAGGCCAATCGACGTGCGTAAGCGAAGATGTCCTTCGTGGGAAGGACACATAGTTGTAAGAGTACAAAGATATAAAAGGAAACTCCCTAGGGGTTAGGGAGTGCGTAGATGCAAGCGTGGAGTGATCGTTCATGACGGTCACTAGGTCTCATGGCCATCGAGAGGCCAATCAACGTGCATAAGTGGAGGTGTCCTTTATGGGAAGGACATGATCTTAGAAATGGAGTCCCTGCGGGCCAGGGAACGCGTAGGAATACCTGCAAAATCAAAACGCAAGATATTCGCAGTATAAATTGCAGCCACATAATAAGCATATAAGCACATAAGCCCTAGGTTCATAGGTTCGACGTAACGGCTCGGGAGCCTACCCTTCCCATAGGAATGTTCTAGAAGGTCTCATGGGATCGTTCGTAGCCGCCGAGACTTTTTGTCTCTTTGGATTTTGGAACAACTCATTGGTCCATGAGGTTCGAATTTTAGGGGTTGGTTCCCAGAGAGATCAGCTAAATACCCAGTCCAACCCTCAACAAGGTCGAGCCTGTATCAGACCTTTCCGAATACTTAACCCACTCTGAGTGGAATTATAACAAAACTCGTAGGCGATGTAGTTCCCCTCTGGTCTTAATTATAATTCCCACGCTTAGGTTTAACTGCAATTTATATATCCCAAGAATGCGATAAAATAAAACATATTCTAATAAATAAACATTTAATTGAATTGCGGTAAATAAATGTAATGAAAAATAAATAAATAAATAAATAAATTTTAAATATTTATAAAAAAACATAAACCTTAAAAATGGCGAATTCGCCAAACCCTGAAAATTTCGCCAAAAACCTAAACCTAAACCGTTAACCAAAAACCTAAACCCTCTCAAGCCTTAGGAGCATAATAATTCACCATTAGTGTTATCCCCAGCAGAGTCGCCAGCTGTAGCAACCTGCCCTAAAAATTAAGCTTTTAGAGTCGCCACCTATTCTGAAGGGCAAATAGGAAACCCTACGCAGTTAAGAAATCTGGGTAAGTTATTATAATCAGGTCGAGGGAAGGTGTTAGGCACCCTCAACCCTTTCCTAAGGTTTGTATCTAAAGATAAAGGTTTATGGCTAAAATTGAGGTTTATAGCTAAGGAAGTGAATAGGGGAAAAAATGAGATTTATGGGGAAGGGGACTCGCCTTGGTTATCCAAGTGCCTACGTATCTCCTTATGGAGAATCAGAGTCAACGTAGTTCGGGCACAGGGTTGTACGCCTTAGAATTAGAATTTGTGGTTTGAAATTGTTTTAAAGGCTTTTTGAATGGCCTGTCGTAGTTTTGAATAAGGATGAAAATCCTTAGTTTGATTTGAAGTGTTTTGAATATTTTAGATGTTTTTGGGCGTACAACCCTGATTTAATATGTCACCGTTAGTCGCGATGACCAATAGATTTGGTCAGTATAGCTAACGGATTACGGGGCATTGCTTGTTACTCAGATCGATAGATTGATCGTCGCGGGCAGCAAATTGAATGTATTTTAGATTTGTAATATTTTTTTTATATCTCTTGTCTAATGCGACTAATAGGTTTAGTCGGGTCGAGAAGAGAATTAATTAAAGGATTGTACCATTTTTTATCTCTCGTCTTTGCGACTAATAGTTTTAGTCGGGTCGAGGAGAGAATTAAATCAGAGTTAATTAAATTTATATTAACAAATAAATTGAATTGATCAAAATTATTTCTCGCCTAATGCGACTAATAGGTATAGTCGGTTCGAGGAGAAAATTTAAAGTTAATCAAGAATCAATCGAATATTTTTGCCCAAATAGGATCGGGGCAAACCCTAATGCGTTGATAAGCCATCTCTATGGTGTTTTATAATTAAAATTAATTAAATAATTAAGTCGAATAAATCGAAATAATTGGGAGATCCTAGTTATTAGGCTAACCCTAATTATATTATCAACTTAATTCTAAAAAAAATCAATTTATATAACAAATATATTAAGTTTGATATAATTATATATAAATAATATATAAGGAAGAAATATAATAGAACCTGGGCAGAAATCATGTGCTACTGGCCTTTGAAGGTCCATGATGCTACTGCCTTTTTTATCCATTAGATCTGAGTTGGAAGAGATCTAATGGCCAGAGGGTGAAGGCATATCGTGCGCCGGCGTTGATGGACAGCATCTGATTTTTTTAAAGCTAAATAGCAAATAACTCTTAAAAAATACTTACGTTAGACAGGGCTCGAACCCCTGTTCTTTAACATAAGCGCCACCTGCACTTTCCACCAGGCCATGTTTGCTTCATAGTAAACAATGCACGCGCGGGTAATCATATACAAAAACAAAAAGCAAAAAAAATTGAAACAGAACTCGTGCCCAACACCAGTTCTTCTTCTTCATCACGCACGTCCGGTCTTTCTCGTTCCTGCAAAAATCAACCTCACGAAATACGATGGGTAAACGAAATAAAATAGCACAGATCAACTCAAAATCCGATTCCGAACATGATAGCATCTCTAGTTTGGTCCAATTCGATTTAGTATAGAAAACCCCCATTCGAAGCTTGGAACCCTATCAATGGTGGATTCCTTAATCCGCGACAAAACTCAAAATTCCCAGCCCAGAAACATTCCATACAAGTATACAAACTCAAAAACATAATCAAAAATCATTTATAGCGTGTAACTTAGTGTAATCGAATCAAACTGTTCCTTGACAATCCATGGGGTTTGTGCGACGGTTCCGAGAGTTCTGAACGACGGGGAAGATTGCAACACCTTCAGAATTATTCAATGAACCTGTTTGTATGCTTTGCGCGGCCTCAATCGAGTCAGAACCTTGTTCCCTCCTCTTCCTTGTTCACCGTTTTTTTTTTGCGAATTCTTTTACCAGGTTTTGTGCCCCCAAAAAAAAAATCTCCCCTGCTTATGAATTCATCCCAGTATTTATGGGGAATGCATTAGGTCTAAGAAATCATATCAAATCTCCTAATTTTAGAAATTGAAACTTGATTTGGAAGAGATATTGCAATTTTCTATTTTGAATCACCAATCAATCAAACAAATCCCAAATCCCACTTTTACAGTTATGTTAGTCCCAAATAAATTCCAACTTTTATTTGTGATTTAATTCCCCTAAATATATATATATATTTATATATTAAATTATTTTATTATATATATTTTTAATAATTTATTCAATATTTAAATGAATGAAAATTCAAATAAACTCAAATAAATATATTAAAAATAATGGACTCAAAGGCCTTCTTCTAATATCATGGGCATGTTTTTAGAAACCAAGTGATGGGCCCATTTAATCAAAAAACCTCCAAATTACTCAAATTAACCCTTGTATTTTTTTTCACAAATATTGCCAACTCCAACGAGTCATAACTCTCTCGATTTTTATTGTATGGGAGAGTTTTAGGACTTTCTGGAAAGCTCAAAGAGTCCTCTAAATACTACTTTTGGTTTCACCTCCATTGAAGTCTCCATGCTCATGCTATGGGCTTTTGAACAAGATGACCTTTTAATGGCCTTTTGAGATTCAAATTCTTTTGATGAAGTGCAAACCCTAGTTGTGGATAAGAGAGAGTGACTTGAAAAAAACCCTTGAACCTTGAGCCACTGAAGATGAAAAGAGGAAGGCAAATTTTGGGGTATGACAACCGCCAGATTAACTTTCAAGTGCACAAACCATGAGGCCGAATATGAAGCTTGCATCATGGGTCTCGAAGAAGCCGTGGATCTAAGAATCAAACACTTGGATGTATACGGAGATTCTACTTTGGTCATCAATCAAATCAAAGGAGAATGAGAAACACGCCAACCAGGGATAATCCATTACAAATACTATGCGAGAAGATTATTACCATTCTTCGACAAGGTAGATTTTCATCACATTCCTCATAAAGAAAACAATTTGGCTGATGCATTAGCCACACTCTCTTCCTTGATTAGGATAAATCATTGGAATGACATTCCTCAAATCGATGTTATGCGCCTGGATAGGCCCGCTCATGTTTTCACAGCAGAAGCAATCATCGACGACAAACCGTGGTATCACGACATCAAAAACTTTCTTCAAAGGCAAGAGTACCCTCTTAGGGCATCCAAGAAAGATAGAAAAACTTTGAGAAGGTTAGCTGGCAGATTCTTCCTGAATGAAGATGTTCTGAACAAGAGAAATTTCGACATGGTTCTGCTCAGATGCGTTGACAAGAACGAAGCAGAAACACTCATGAGAGAAATACATGAAGGTTCCTTTGGTACTCACACCAACGGACACACCATGACAAGGAAAATACTGAGAGCAGGATATTATTGGCAGACGATGGAGTCTGGTTGCTACCAGTATTCAAAGAGGTGTCACAAATGTCAAACCTACACCGATAAAATTCATGTGCCACCATCTCTTCTCAACATAATCTATTCCCCTTGGCCTTTCTCCATGTGGGGAATCGACATGATCGGAGTGATCGAGCCGAAAGCGTCCAACGGACATCGCTTCATGGTAGCCATAGACTATTTCACCAAGTGGGTCGAAGCAGCTTCGTATGCAAACGTCACAAGACAAGTTGTCATCAGATTCATCAAGAATCACATCATCTGTCGCTACGACATTCCTAGCAAGATAATCACTGACAATGGGTCAAATTTAAACGACAAAATGATGAAGGAACTTTGTAAAGAATTAAAGATTGAACATCACAATTTGTCTCCTTATAGACCAAAGATGAATGGAGTTGTAGAAGCAGCTAACAAAAACATCAAAAAGATCATTCAGAAGATGGTAATCACTTACAAAGATTGGCATGAAATGCTCCCGTTTGCTCTTCATGGTTACCGTACGTCTGTACATACTTCAACTAGAGCAATTCCTTTCTCCCTTGTGTATGGTATGGAGGCAGTCCTACCCATAGAGGTTGAGATCCCATCAATGAGAGTCTTGATGGAAGCAAAATTAACAGAAGCCGAGTGGTGTCAAAACAGATTCGATGAGTTGAACTTAATCGAAGAAAAGCGCATGACAGCTTTATGCCACGGACAGCTATATCAATAAAGAGTGAAGAAAGCTTTCGACAAAAAGTCCGACCTCGCACAATCAAAGAAGGAGACCTTGTGCTTAAAAAGATTCAATCTTTTCTCACAAATTCGAGGGGCAAATGGACTCCCAATTATGAAGGCCCATAAGTGGTCAAGAGAGCTTTCTCGGGAGGAGCCTTAATACTCACGACTATGGATGGAGAAGAATTCACCCGTCCTGTAAACGTCGACGCGGTCTAGAATTACTTCGCCTAAATAATCAAAAGAACAGCTCGCTAAGTTGAAAACTCGCAAAGAGCGACTTAGGCAAAAAAGAGCGTCTCGGTGAATCGAAAACCCGAAAGGGCGATTCAGGCAAAAGTTAGAGACATAAAAAATATATAATCAATCCCGGTAGATTTAAAACCCGAAAGGGGTAATCTACGCAAAAGTTAGGGATATATGGCAAGTAACTGTGTTCAGGACAAACTTGATCATCCAGAAAATCCATAGCGGAGTATTCATCATCAGTAGGTCATCTTCTACGAAGCACGAATACAGCACAACTCAAAGTGGAAGGGAAAGATAACGGTCGTCACGTTTCAGCGTAGTCCTTTTCCCAAAAATTACCAATTTCCAACTTTTTAAATACTCCATGGAATCACGCCTTCGGCTGATTACCATTCCATATAAATAACAATTTGAGCCTTGTGCATTTTCTTTACAATCGAGTCTTATTCAGTTTCTTAAAATGCATTTTTTAAGTCTGACAATCATTTTCTTGAAACAAACATTTTCAAAATAAAACGAATTTACTCGCAAAATAAAGGTGAAACTTCTTTCTAAGGTTTACAAACAATAGGAAGAACGATAACAGTTGCTCCGGAAACGGTCGAGACTCCGGGAACAAATTTCCCTACGAGGTCACTTTACGAACATCTCCCGATGACGGATCTTCACTTTAAATC
This sequence comes from Vicia villosa, assembly GCF_029867415.1. Taxonomy (NCBI): domain Eukaryota; kingdom Viridiplantae; phylum Streptophyta; class Magnoliopsida; order Fabales; family Fabaceae; genus Vicia; species Vicia villosa. The sequence goes on along the minus strand of NC_081185.1, from coordinate 38,816,483 downwards.
ATTTCATTCCACTTCAAACAGCGGACAACCGACAACCCGGTATCCCCAACGAAGTGCAGACTACACTTTTCAAGAAGAAGACATCTTCTGATCAACAAAAATTCAAGTCGTATCCAGGATTTCACATCCGCGACAATTCTATTCACATTCACTTTACATTTCATTTCATCATAACATTCATGCATGCTTCACGCATCATATCATATGTCTGCACAGTCAGCATAGTCTAGTTAGGCTTTGATCATACAGTCACCTAAGTCACATAGACTTCAATTTGAGGATTTCCCAAGCAAGGGATTCTTCCAGCAACAGACAAGCGTCACCCTTGTCAAAGAATTTTCATCAAAATCATAATTCCCCGGCAGGGGTTACCACGCAATTCTTTCAAGTCCACGGCGGGGGTTACCGCGCAATTCTTTCAAGTCCCCGGCGGGGGTCACCATGCAATTCTTTCCAGTCCCCGGCGGGGGTTACCATGCAGTTCGTCATAATTCCCCGGCGAGGGTCATCACGCAATGCTTTCAAGTCCCCGACGGGGGTTACCACGCAATTCACCAAAAACAAACAGCACTCCAAGTCAAGAAAGTTCGTTTTCAGCCAGTTCAGCATGGCGTATCCAAGTCAAGCGTCATCAACTAAGACGACCATTTCATCATGATCAGCAATTGACAGATCTGCTCAGCTGAGTCATCTGACCAGTCACAAGCTGATCAACTTTCGTATTACACGCCTCCCTAGAGAGTCCGTGCACATCAAACAAATGGCAATCTCGGTCGAGAAGTTTGTTTGATCTCAGAATCCACGCATCATCAACCGAGCGGACAAGTGGTACCCTTGATAGTACTGTGGTATTCATGGTTTTTTTCCCAGCGGATCACTTGCCAAGTTGATGAATGGTAGACTTTCATGAAGACGGTTCATACACCGGGTAATTCCCCGCAGAGTAGATGAATGGCAGTTTTCCTCCGAAAATAGTTCATTTACCTTTTAATCAAGAATTCACTGCTAGAGTCGACAGATGGCAGTCTTCTCACTACTACATTTTTGGCCTACGGCCACACTAAAATTTTCCACGGCTCAGAAACTGTGGCCACATATATGATTTGGCCATAGTTATCAAAGCGTAGAATTATGTTATAAAATATTGAATCCGAAGTATGAAACTGTGGTCTTTAATTCAATTGCCACGATTATAGAACTGCAGATATTTTAAGCCGCAAAGAAAAACCGCGACCTTATAATTTTGAATAAAAACTTTGGCCCAAATCCAAAAATTTAGTGCCCGCCATGTTTTCCCTCTTTTCTTTTCGTTTCCCTCTTTCTCTTGTTTTATATTTTCTTTTTTTTTTAAGATTAAAAAGAAAAAAAAACTAAAACAAATAAACATAAAAGGGGATTAGGGTTAAGTGACCTTTGGGATTCTTCTCTTCTCCCTCCCACTGGAACCTCATCCAATGCCACCTCACTCTCCTCCAAGCCTTCGGCGTCGTGGTAGCTTACTCTATCTCTTTCTAAATCCAATTCCCTTTTAGCGTTGGAGAAAGTTCGCCTAATCAGTTTAGCTCTCGAATTAGGTTTCGATGAACAATCCGCTACCAATGTTTCGACCGTCTCGTATCTCTCTACGGGACGCCACCACCACCATTTCACTTTCATTTCCACTCAATTAATCAATTAATCTGTTATCATTGTAGGTGATGACGATCGTGATTTCATCACTGTTGAGCACTTCGGCGACGATTTTCTTACTACTTTGGTGGAATCGGTGCAAGACACTGAGGAATGAGATGATTTACGCGAAATGGAAACACAGGCTGTTGGAACTTTGAATCACGTGCTTGAAGAGCGTTTTCCACGTGCGGTGATGGTTCTAAATTCACAACAAAATGCTTCCCAAGCCGCAACTGTCCTCCAAGAGCTAAGGTGAGATTCACTTCCTTGTCTATCCATGCTCTGTCCAATAATTTTCCCAAGAAAATAACATATTAGTATTATTTATAGAAATACCTTTCTGTTACTGATTGCTTTAATGTTTAATATTTCTCACATTAGTTTTCTTGTATACAAAAAAGACAAGCCTACGTGCAAGCTCTTCTATGTGACACCGGAGAGAATTGCGGGAAACCAAACATTTCTTGGGATTCTAAAATGCATGAATAAGAAGGTGTTATACCCCAAAATTTGCCCGCATCTTTTTTTCAAGAAAACTTCTGTCTAAAAATTAAGAGCTTCATATAATCTTGGATTTTTTATTCCCTAAATATCCTGATTTATGAATACTTGGTTTTTAGAATTTTTCTTATACGGTATTTTGGTTCGCTGTTGAATTTATTTTTACGCAAACGCCAAGTACTGTTTATCACTTCACACACGCTATCTATTTGAGATTTATTTACGAATAAATAGTACTGACGCAATTGGTACAGAATTTATTTTGCAGGCGCAGAGTCCGGAGTTTCAGACTGTACTGGTAACAATTCAATTATTATTGTTTCCCACTAAATTTTGTACTATATTCTATTATTTCAAAATCTCTTTCTTTCTTTTCAAATCTCTTTCTTTCAAATCAAATCCTAACTTTATTCTACACATTTCTCTTTTTAAACCCTACCATACACTTTCTTTCAAATCCTACTACCACTCAAATTTTCCTTTTTTGTACGGAATCACTTCATTCCCCAACGTCTCTATCCTTCTTTTCACTCTATAAATACCTCTCATTTTTTCCATAAAATCTCACATCAAATTTCATTCAATCTCTCAAATTTCTACCTCATATCTATTTTCTCTTCTTCCCCGGCAAAAAATGGCAAAGTGGATGGAGACACTTTTTCTTATAGTCATCACCATTGCTACGGTGATCATGTCCTTCTTCTGTCTGCATAGTCCTGAAAAATGTGGACTTGTGATGGTTACACTTTCGATCATCTATTTTCTGTTGGTCATAGCATGGATTATTAATCGTCATATGTAAAGTTTGTCGTATCTTCTGTTTTTAGAATGTACCGTTCTTTATATTTACCGTGTTGTTTACTACGTTTTGTTTAGGTAATATTTGTATTGTCAGTATTAAGTATTACACTATCTATTATATCGTCATTTAACTAGTAAGATAATATTATATGTGTTTATTGCTAGTTAAAATATTTATTTTTTCTGTGCATTAAATCCTTCCAGTCTTATTATTGACGGTAATTTTGTTCTCGTACAGTGTACTTTAATTATTTATTATGTTTGTGTTTTTCTAACAAATCATGTAAATAATTTCTCACCATTAACACAACAAAAACAAAAAGAAAAATTAACTTTAACTGTTGAATTTTCACTTTAACTGTTACGTTAATAACCGAACAGCCAGTTAACAGTCAAACCCGGTGACAGCACGTTTCTCCGTGTTTTGTACCATCAATCAAATCCATCTTTCACATTTCAAAATTCCAATATTTTTGTCCTAGAAGTCTTCTGACAATCACAAGATCAGCAAAGACTCAGCACTGCACAAAAATCAGGTACGCTCGACTGTCTCCTACACAAACAGTCCCTAACTAGGGTTTTTGTTTTTTTTCAGGAGAACAAGTTTTTGAGACCTCAAATGGATTTCATGGACATCCATATATCTCAAAGTACCACCATACAAATTTTCAAACTTCGATTCGCTCGGACGCGCAATCGATAGCTCAAACAGTCAACAGACGACCCGTTTGACCAAAAAAGTCAACAGACAGTCAAAAATGAAATTTTTTGTCAACATCCATATTTTGTCAAAGGATTCATCATTTGACTAGTGGTTGATCAAAATTCATCAAGAAAAGCTCAGAAATTAGCAAAACCCTAAGTTTCAAAATTAGAGTTTTCTCCTAAAAAGTCAACTGAACTTTGACTGGTCATAACTCTCTCATCCTTCATCCAAAAAATTCAAACCAAAGCTCATTTTGAAGTAAATTCAATTATCTTTCAAATGCAATTGGTCCCATGGTCATTAGATTCACCATTTGAAAAATATGAACCAAGACATTACAGGTCATTTTCAAAGTCAACAAAAAGTCACTTTTTTCAAAAGAACACACAAGGAGCATGGAAAATCATTTTGATATGAGACCAAAGGAATTAGTTAGAGGACATCTTGAGGTTTCCAAAAAGTACAAGAACTCCTTCATATGATAAAAATTGATGGATTTATGCCTTGTTGAAGTTGGCTAAATTTTGGGAAAATGCATGAAATCAACATTGATCAAAAATGTTTTTTCTTCAAAATGAGGCCTAATTTCCATGATCCAAACATGTTTCCCATAATGTGAAGGGCCTCCCACGACCAAGACAAAGCCCATAGCATTTTTGTTTCTTTTTTGATTTAATTTTATCACATTTAAGATTAAATTAAAAAAGGAAAATGGAAGGATAATATGTAGCTTTGTTCTTAAGCATGAGTCACCAAGAATTAATCAAAGCTCTACAACAAAAGAAGTACAGCAGGCCTAGAGCAAGAGGTGTGGAAAGATCAAGCCATGGTTGCTTGAATTCAAAGCTTAATATATTAAAAAATTCCAAAATTCAACAAAAGCACTTAATGCTTTTTAGCTTAGTTTTGAAGCACTTCATTGCTTATATAATGGCTAGAACACTTCAGTAAGGGAGGAGAACACGAATTGATAGCCTACCATATGCATATACCACTCTTGTAACAACTTGTAATATTCAAAGAAACTTGAAATTCGAATTTTAAGTTTAAGTCATTTTCAATACAAACTAAGTATTCAAACATCATCTCTGAACTTCATTGAACTTGTCCAAATAAATTTTAAGCATCAAAGCCTCACAAATCGAGCCACACAAGCCACGGTTTGTTCAAACATAAATCATCACATATCTGATCATACACGCATGTTTAACAAGATGTAGACACATATTTGAGTTTAGCTTGATGTACTGACCGTTTCTGGAAGTTTAATTGATGTTTGGATACCTGTACGAGGAACCACCATTTTAGGGTTCTTGCTTCCAAAATTAGGGCTTTACAATCCATGCAAAATTACAAGTTTTAATTGATACCAGTGAACTCGTATGAACAAGACGAGTTGATTGGTAGCCTCGCGCCAAATTTATTTTGTGTTTTGCTTGTATTCGTTATTTTAACAGGTGTAATAGGTTGAAGTCTTTTACAACACCTGCAAATGAGCACTGTAAAAAGTGTTCTGATGAAGAAGATGAAGACGTGGCTCCCTCCCATTGGCTGAGGGACGCGCGTGTTTCAGTTTTAAAATCCTGGATCCGGTGCTTTGCAGTCTATGCTTTTGCCATGTGCCTCACTCTAATCACCCTCAGATCCACTTGCCAGCTCATCCAACGCTCTAGCCTTGCCAGTCCATACCATGGACTCTCTATCCAATCACACCAGATCATAACTTAATATATTTTCATTTTATTTAATTTTCTTTGTAAAATTATTTTAAAATAGTTTTAAAAATCTAAAAAATACACAAAAAATATTTTTAAGTTGGTAAAATAATATATTATTTTCTGATATAAAAATATTTTATTTTTCTTCATAATTTAAATATTTTGTATAATTAATTAGATAATATGTATATATTTACCTTTTAATTATTCCAACCCATCAAAAAATCATAAAAAAAATTGTTCTTTATATTAAATATAGTTTATATATTATAAGCTAATTTTGTATATATTTAGGATAATTTTCTCTTTAAGTTTTAATTATTTGTGTAATTATTTGTATAATTATATGATTATTTAACTTAATAATTTCAAAATCAACTTCAAAATTCCAAAAAAAATTAGTTTTGTTTTAAAAATTAATTGACAACCATTTTGAACATATTTCAAACTTAATTTTTAGGTTTAAATTTTATTTCTACCTTTTTCTTATTTTAATTAAATTAATCATGCATTAATTCTAATTAAAATCAATCATCAAAAAATCCAAAAATATTTCTTTTATTTTCTTGCAATTTAAATTCCTAGATCAAGTGTATAGGTTGTCAAATTCATGTAAATAGCGTAGTTTACATTTCCCGCACAATCGATGTAATAGCGTAGATTTACTTTCCGCATTTTACATTTCCGCATTTTAATTTTTGTACATATAAAACTGCGTGTATGTCAAAGATAAAAATTGAAGCGTTAGGTCACTAACTTCAAAGATAAAATATCTGAATCAAAACACAATCACACTTGCACCTCTTAGGGTAATCCCTCTTTTACTCTTTTCAGAAATCAAAATCAAATTCTACTGTTTCAAATGCAAAATCAAACTTTTGTTTACATCTGATAAAAGGAGAATTTTCTAAAGGAAATAGGAAAAGACCTTATAAACTTAGGGTAGACCTCCTAATTGCTTGCTCAAATCAAAACAACAAACGTCTCACATATTCACCGTTTTTCAAAACAAAACTTTCAAAAAAGACAATACTTGGTATATATCCAAACAAGGATCATTACAAAGTTAAAGATCTTTTTTCAAAACATCTTTCGAAAAACAAAACACTTTGTATACATCCGCACAAGGATCATTACAAAGTTAATTTGCAAAGGTATTTTAAAACCACATACAAGCATTTAAAGGCAAGACAAACGATTCAAAGAAATGAGCCAAGCAACTAAGAGCCCATGGATAACCATGGATACAAAGGGTGCTAACACCTTCCCTTTGTATAACCTATCCCCTTACCCAGAATTTCTTAAAGGTCTTTTTCTGTTTCTTTTATAAACCTTTCCTTAATTGGATAAAATAAAAGTCGGTGGCGACTCTCTGATTTTCAAAAAAACACAAAAGCAAAAGAAGAGTCAGTTTTCGTCTCACAAAACCGAGTGCATGACAGAACTGGCGACTCTGCTGGGGAATTATTATACTTTCCAAAAACAAAATGTTTTCAAAAAGGGATTACCTTAGAGATTAGGCCATTTCGATGTTTTCAATTGATTGTCTTGTTTGCTTTATCTTTCAAAGGTTTGTTTGGGTATTTACTTGTGTGAAAGATTCTAACCCGAATCTCGAGATACCTTAAGTATGTAACAATAGACCAAGGAAACTGTAGGGCATGTACCGATACGGTTGATTTGGTAGTCACCGTTAGTGCGACACTTTGGTTTATACTGATGTCCCTTGAAAACGATCAAGGAGTATGTTAGGCTTCCGAAATGTCATTAAACACTAATTTGTCTTAGAACCCTTTAGTTGAACTTGACTTGTGGCCTATTAAGTGGCTAGCTTTGAAATTGATCGAAGTTAGTTATCCTCGAGAAATATTTTGATCGGCCGTCCGAGCGCCGTATTGAGATGTTGTCTCCAAGGATCATAGAACCCGAATACTATTCTAGGACAGGTTTTAACCAACTCAACTTCAGTGGGGAGGGTATCACTTATGAACTTCATACAAGCCTTTAAACCTAAGGCTATTGTTTGATTTGTTTGTGTTTGCCACATGTTTGACATCATGACATCATAAGCATCATAAGCATATCATTTTTCACTAATCATTTCAAGGATCAAAGAGTTTACCTTTGTTGTTTCAGGTAATGGCTCCCGCTACCAGAGATTATGTCCGAATCAACATCTCAACAGTACCATCTGAACTTAAAGACTTAATATCAGAATTTCCCAGGAATGCTCAATTCACCGAAAAGCACGGTCACCTACTCCATTTGGTTACCTCAAAATTTGAAGAAGACATGATACGGGTCCTGTTCCAGTTCTTTGATCCCGAACATCATTGTTTTACATTTCTTGATTACCAGTTAGTACCCACTTTGGAAGAATTCTCTGAACTGATTGGGTTACCTATTCGAGATCGATTACCTTTCACTGGTTTAGAAAAGATTCCAAAGCCAGAAATCATTGCTGCTGCCTTACATTTGCGAAAGTCAGAAATCGAGTCCAATTGGGAAACAAAAAGTGGAGTCGAGGGTTTGCTTGCTAAATTCTTAATGGAAAAGGCTCGATTACTACTACAAAACAGAAGTTACCCGGCTTTTGAGGAAGTTGTGGCTCTTTTGATCTATGGGTTGGTTTTGTTCCCAAATCCCGACCAGTTCATAAGTGTGCACATTATCAACATTTTCTTAACCCGCAATCCGGTACCTACCTTGCTGGGAGACATTCTACATTCTCTACACACTCGTACCATGAAAAAAACGAGGAACTCTTATGTGTTGTGTACCACTACTGGCTAGATGGTTTACCTTACACCTTCCCCGATCAGTGTTGAGAAACGAACAAAGGATGCAATGGTCTCGTAGAATCATGTCTTTATCTCATTCAGATATCCGGTGGAACAACTTCTTTCAAAGAGACATTACTATCATTGACCATTGTGGAGAGTACCCCAATGTGCCACTCCTTGGCATCAAGGGAGGCATCACCTACAACCCCTCTTTAGCTTTGCGCCAATTCGGATATGCACGAAGAAACGGTCCTCACGACATGATTATCTGTGGCATTGTGTTTGATTACGAGGATGATTCCCACAGACATCGACGAAGATTTATACATGCGTGGGGCAGTGTCTATAGAATAGAAAGCAAAACTTTAGGGCAATGGAATTCTATTCCTATGAAGCCATACCTGAGATGGGTGCGTGCTCATGATCAGAAGTTCATCATGCCATATCCCGCTATCCTACCTGTGACTATTGAGCCAGAAGTCGAAGGGGACAAACCTCGAGTTATTCTACATCCGGACATGCCAACTGACCTGGAAGAGTTGCAGAAATCTTGGGTTCAGCTAAAAGAGGAAAGAGACACCTTCAAAGCACACTGTCAAGACTATAAGGGAAAAGTGTTGGAGCTCACCAGACAACTCCAAGAAGAACAACAGATCAACACATTCCTGGGTGCAAAGAGAAAGCGTCCATGGGAGACCTGAGGGATCTTTCATTTTCTTTATTTTCTGTTTTGTAAGCCCGAATGAGGCAAAGAAAAAAGAAAGAAAGAAAGAAAAAAAAAAGAAAAAAAAAATAATTGTTTGACTAACAAATGTTTGTTTTTCTTTTGTTTTAACAAATCTAAACTCTAAGATCCTTAAAAACATTGCATATATATTTCATTCATAAACATTGCATATACATTTCATTCATGAACATTGCATATACATTCATAAACATTGCATAACAGGTTCACATGATGGGTTTCTCATCTCCTCGCTGTTTATTTCAGTTAGAAGAGATGGAATCCGAAACAAGCATCAAGAATCTCGAAGCACAGAACGCCCAAGTTCAGGTAGCAATTCTGGAATTAGCAAAGGGGCAACAAGAACTGAAAGCCCTGATAACCAAGAAGAAAAAGAAGCCCAAAGGATCTGTAGGCTTGAGTCACCTGAAAAGGAAGATCAAAATCCCAGTCAAAAAGCCCAAAAAGCCACCGATCCCTGAAATAGTCGGTGATGGTGATCAGGAAGACAATCACAGCAACCAGGGTTCTGCCAAACCCTCTCTCTCTTCTAATGAAGAAGATTATCATTCTGGAGACGAACAGGATGAGACAAATACCAGCAGTTGGAAGAACGCATGAAAGCTATGGAGATACAAAAAATACCTGGTTTAGATTTCAATGATTTGGGACTCGTCTCAGATGTTGTTATCCCTCCAAAGTTCAAAGTTCCTGTCTTTGCAAAGTATGATGGAGTTTCTTGCCCAAAACTACATCTGAGGTCCTATGTAAGGAAGATATTACCTCATACAGCAGATAACAAATTAAGGATTCATTTCTTCCAAGAAAGTCTGTCGGGTACACAACTCGAGTGGTACTACCAACTGGAAGGTACAAAAGTTCATACCTGGGAAGATTTAGCTGCTGCTTCTTACAAACAGTATCAATACAATGCTGACCTTGCACCAACCCGTACTCAACTAAGGGGCATGTCTATGGCACCAAAAGAAAGTTTCAAAGGATATGCACAAAAGTGGAGAGATCTGGCTGGAAGGGTTCAACCACCCTTATCTGATCGCGAGCTGGTCGACATGTTCATGGGCAATTTAACTGGCCCTTTCTATAGCCATTTGCTGGGAAGCTCATCATCAGGTTTCACTGACCTGATACTGACTGGAGAGCGTGTCGAAAGTGGCATTCGAAATGGAAAAATTCAAGAAGGTTCTTCCTCTGGTACTGCAAAGAGACCCATTGGTGGAAAAAATGAGGTCAATACAATGCAAAATCAGAAAAGTCACAAAAATGAGCATCACCAATCTGTAGGGGCAGTTCTGATCTCTGCATCTGCACCTCAAAAAGATCAACCGCCGAAGTATACGCGTCGGCCCGACGCACCGAGAAGGAATTTCATTAAAATCAATATGCCAATCTCTCAAGCATTGCAACACTTGTTGAAGGCAAATTTGATTATATTGAAAGATCCTCCGAAGAATGTTAACACTTCATCTCCTAGTTACCGCCCTGACGCAACATGTGCATACTATTCTGATTGTCCAGGACATGACGCAGATCACTGTTGGGCTCTAAAGAACAAAATCCAAGACATGATAGATGCTAGGGAAATTGAGTTCGATCCTCCAGAAACTCCAAATGTCATCACTGCACCTATGCCAAAGCACGACAAGACAGTTAATGCTATCATAGACACTGTTTATATCTATGATGTGAGAGAATTGTCAACTCCGCTCCTTGAAGTTAAAAGAAAGCTAACCCAAGCTGGTTACTTTCCAGGTTGTGACCCTGATTGCTTTTATTGTGCACACCTACCCAATGGTTGTGAGAATTTGAAAATGGGAATTCAAAAATGGATGGATCGCCGTGTCATTATGTTTGAAAGGCTCCCTTCTATGGACGATTTATGCGAAGTTTTTGCAAACGGGATGAGAATAGAGGACGTTTCAGTGGTTTCTAACATACCATTGAAAATCCCTACCAAAGCTCCCTTTAAAATTTCTGCTGCACCCAGAGTAGCATCTGTGATCATTACCAATCCAGCTCCATTTCCATATTCCACCGACAAAGCTGTCCCGTGGAAATATGACACTGAAGTTTATGTTCATGGATTTAAACAAAAGGAGGCCGTAAATCCAACTGTTGACAATATTGTGGGGACTAGTAAGATTACGAGAAGTGGAAGGATCTTTTCGCCAGAAATTTCTCCAAATGTTACTACTACTCCCATCCAGGTCCCAGTTTCTAATCAAGATGTCAATGCTCGAGGCAAAGAGCCGCTGACCGAACCAGCTCAAGTACCCGTTGAAGTCCTTGTTGAAGTCCTTGTTGAAGATCCTTCGAGGCAAGAAATGGAGGAAATATTGAAAATCATCTGCAAAAGTGATTACAATATTGTCGAACAACTGGGGCACACTGCTTCAAAGATCTCAATGCTATCTTTGCTAAAGTATTCAGAAGCTCATGCTAAAGCTTTAATGAAATTCTTGAAAGCTGCCCATGTACCACAGGAGATTTCAATCAACCAATTTGAAAATTGCGTTGCTAGTCTTACAGTGCACAACGGTCTCGGTTTCTCCGACGCTGATTTAACCCCTGCTGGGAAAAATCACAACAAAGCCCTGCACATCTCTATTGAATGTAACGGCACTACTTTGTCTCATGTGCTGGTAGACAATGGTTCCTCGTTAAATGTATTACCAAAAGTAGTACTGGAAAAGCTTGACTTCGAAGGAGTTGTGTTACAACCAAGTGATGTGGTGGTAAGAGCCTTCGATGGGTCGACAAGAACGGTATATGGAGAAATTAGGCTCCCAATCAGAGTGGGCTCTCAGGTCTTTGATTCTACCTTTTCTGTGATGGATATTCATCCAACATACTCTTGTTTACTAGGACGCCCTTGGATACATAGGGCAAATGCTGTAACTTCTACCCTGCATCAGAAGTTAAAATATCCAGTAAAAGGGAAGATCGTCATAGTCCATGGTGAAGAAGAATATGTGGTTAGCCACCTGAGTAACTCCAAGTATGTTGAGATGGATGGAGAATTCATTGAAACCCCCTGCCAAGCTTTTGAGGTGGTCTCTCCTGATGTCTCTACTGCCAAACATATTTCTGCTACTCCTGCTACAAAAATAACTCCAACTATGGCTTCTCTCAAAGATGCCAAAGCAGTGATCAAAAAAGGTGGTTGCACAGTATGGGGACAGCTCCTCGATGTGCCTTACAAGTCCGATAAGCTAGGCCTGGGCTATGCTAATGGAAATCAAAAGAACAATCAAAGTCCTCATTCTGAAGGACTAATGTCACATTTCATCAGCCAAGGAGTGAATGCTATTGAAGACGAAGGAGTGTTCTTAAACCATATCATTCAGCCATATCCAAATGAAGTTCCACCCCTTTCCATGGAAGTTTGGGATACTTTGGGAGAACCAAGCGGCGGGTATGATTTTCTAGTAAAATACACTGCACCTCAGAGTTATTTTATTGCTATGGAAGACATTACCCCAACTAGATGGGGTGATCAATTTGAAGATAGCAAAAGTTTCACAAGTTCCATCGCTGAGCAATATCAAGGTCCACCTAGTCCAAAAGAAGTTTAGGATACACTAGGAGAACCAAGTGGCAAGTATGACTTTATGGTGAAGTATTCTGCTCCCCTGAGCTCGCAGATTGCCATTGAAGACATCACCCCAACTAGATGGGACAACCATTTCGAAGAACATATGACATTCACAAACCCTGATGCTCTTGAAGAAGTTGGGGAGACACCAGATAATGAGAATGATTTCCTGACACAATACCCTTTTCCCCAGGATGCACAAGTCTCCCTTGAAGACATCATTCCAACTGGATGGGACGACCTTATCGGGTATCTCGCTCAGCCAACAGAGGTACCTCAGCCTGGGCTCTCGTATCCAGCAGAGTATATTACTTATCCCGAAGGATCAACAGCTCATTTCCCCACCAAAGAAATCAATGCTGTGGAAGATGAAAAAGACAACTGCAACTGGAGCAGCTGGATACTCCTTGCTCACAACAATGGATTGAACAACTGGGAAGCTGAGGATGTGATCTCCTTTGATAAGGAGTAAATGCAATTTCCTGTTTTCGTTGTTTATATTGTTCAAAGATAAAAATGGTTCCTGTACTATCGAACCATGAACTTGAAAGCCGTGTGCCTTGCCCGAAGCACACTGGTCCTTTTATAAGGGTTTGTCATATCATGATCATGTTCATTCAATAAAATCATGGGACGTTTGCATATTCAAATTTTGTGATCCTTTTTCTTTCTTTGCTTTATTCATTTTTCAAATAGCTATGTGTTCTCACACACACCCACATAAATAAATGCAGATTCACATTCACCTTGGATCCTGTTGATAACGATTCTGCTATTGCCAGTCATGACTTTGAAAATCCGATCTACCAAACTGAGGACGAAAGTGGGGAAGATTGTGAAGTACCAAGAGAACTTGCAAGGCTGCTAGAACAAGAAGAAAAGACTATACAGCCGCATGAAGAACCAATTGAAGTTATCAACCTGGGCAGTGACGAAGAAAAGAAAGAAGTCAAGATAGGGGCTGATCTAGAAGACAGTGTCAAGCAAAGACTGATTCAAATGTTACAAGACTACGTTGAGATATTCGCCTGGTCCTATGAAGATATGCCTGGCCTTGACACGGACATTGTGGTTCATCGCCTGCCAATCAAAGAAGGTAGCACTCCAGTCAAGCAGAAATTACGGAGGAGTAGGCTCGATATGTCAAAGAAGATCAAAGACGAAGTTGAAAAGCAATTTAATGCTGGCTTTCTGAAAGTTGTGAGTTATCCTCCTTGGATAGCTAACATCGTGCCTGTGCCTAAAAAAGACGGGAAAGTCAGAATGTGTGTAGACTACAGAGATCTTAATCGGGCAAGCCCCAAAGATGATTTCCCTTTACCTCACATCGATGTACTAGTTGACAATACTGCACAATGCAAGGTATTCTCCTTCATGGATGGATTCTCAGGGTACAATCAAATCAAGATGGCACCCGAAGACATGGAAAAAACAACCTTCACAACACCTTGGGGAACTTTTTGTTACAAAGTAATGCCCTTTGGTTTAAAGAATGCAGGAGCAACGTATCAGCGTGCAATGGTAGCTCTGTTCCATGATATGATTCATCAGGACATAGAGGTTTATGTCGATGATATGATTGCAAAGTCCAACAACGAAGAAGAACATCTGGGTCATCTGCACATGCTATTTGACAGACTCAAGAAGTACAGGTTGCGACTAAATCCGAACAAGTGTACCTTTGGAGTAAGATCCGGTAAACTCTTAGGTTTCATCGTCAGCAGCAAAGGTATTGAGGTGGATCCTGCCAAGGTCAAAGCCATTCAAGAAATGCCTATACCCCGTACCGTGAAACAAGTCAGAGGATTCTTGGGACGTCTGAATTACATCGCCAGATTTATTGCCCATATGACTACTACTTGTGTGCCGATCTTCAAACTGTTGAAGAAAGATCAAGTAGAAAGATGGAATGACAAATGCCAGTTAGCCTTTGATAAAATCAAAGAGTATCTCCAAAAACCACCAATCTTGTTACCACCTGTGGAAGGAAGACCTCTGATAATGTACCTAACTGTGTTAGAAGATTCAATGGGGTGTGTACTGGGGCAACATGACGAGTCCGGCCGAAAGGAGCATGCAATCTACTATCTTAGCAAAAAGTTTACCGATTGTGAAACAAGATACTCACTGCTCGAGAAAACTTGCTGTGCCTTAGCATGGGCGGCTCGCCGACTAAGACAGTATATGCTAAATCACACCACTTTCCTAATCTCCAAAATGGATCATATCAAGTATGTGTTCGAAAAACCTGCTCTCTCTGGAAGAATAGCAAGATGGCAAATGATCTTAACAGAGTATGACATCCAGTACACTTCATAAAAAGCGATCAAAGGAAGTGTGGTAGCTGATCATCTGGCTCACCAAGCAGTGGATGATTATCAAGCATTGAACTTTGACTTCCCAGATGAAGACATTATGCTAGTCACTGACTACGAGCAACCAGGACCGGAAGAAGGACCGGAGCCAGGATCCTGATGGACTATGGTTTTTGATGGAGCTTCTAATGCACTTGGCAATGGCATCGGAGCTGTGATCATTTCCCCTGCAGGAGGTTATACACCATTCACTGCCAGATTATGCTTCAACTGCACTAACAATATAGCCGAGTACGAAGTATGTATTCTAGGTCTCAAAGCTGCAATCGATCTAAGAATCAAGTTCCTGGAGGTCTACGGAGACTCAGCGCTTGTAATCTATCAAGTCAAAGAGGAATGGGACACGAAGCACCCGAATCTAATTCCATACAAAGAATATGTGCTAAGTTTGATTCCTTACTTTGAAAAGATCACTTTTGAACATATCCCGCGCGAAGAAAATCAACTAGTTGATGCCTTAGCTACCATGTCATCCATGTTCAAAGTCAGGTGGGACAATGAGGCACCGATGATCACCATTTACAGACAGGATGAACCAGCCTATTACAATGAGATCGATGCCGAAGGAACGAAAGAAAAACCATGGTTCCATGAAGTAAAAAGATATCTCGAAGCTCAGGAGTACCCTGAAGGGGCATCCATTAATGACAGAAAGTTTCTAAGAAGATTTGCTGCTAAATTCTTTCTAAGTAATGGAATCTTGTACAAACGCAACCATGATTCGACTTTGCTTCGTTGTGTAAACAAGAAGGAAGCGGAACAGATTATGGAAGACATACACGATGGTGATTTTGGTACTCATTCAAGTGGACATACTGTCATACCCCAATTTTTGACCTAAGATACCACCTCATATCATTGCATATACATCATTTGCATCACTAACAAATTACATAGCTTGTGTTTGTTATTTGTGACTCAGCAGGATTTAAACAAGAAATCACTCATCAGTACAAGTAACAATCAATTAGAGTTTTGTTCTCCCTTCATCTCAAAGGAACTACCTTCATCAACAATCAACATTTGGTCCTCAAAAATCCATTTCAACAAGCTCAGAGACTTTGAATCAACCAGATTAGGGTTTTGACTGAAGATAGCATACTCCTGACTTTTGCTCAGGATTTGACCTAATGACTTGGGACATGACCTCAAGACCCCAAGTGCATCATTTTGACTTAATCCATTGGCTCAGAACATCTCCTACACAAGGATTGATCAATAGCGCAAGTTCAAATCATCAGATTAGGGTTTTGAATTCTCAGGGACTGAAATCAGGGATCACATTTGGGAAACCCTAAAAATCCCCAGGAAGTCAATCAAAGGTTTCAATCATCTTCAAATAATCCCTATGGCAATATCCAATGGAAATTACATCTTAATTCAAGATCCACAGTCATCAATTTCATCAGGTCGACAATTAGGGTTTTTGACCTAATTCACCTGAACCATTGACTTTTTAATCAGAACATGGTGCCACAACTTAAACAATGGCTCAAGGTCCTCCAATACCTCAATATGATACATTCATACCACTCATTTGATGAGGATAGCTTGATTCATTTGAAATCTCCAGAAACGCGATTCGTTTGAAAAAGTCAACTGTACAAGATCCCCATTGACTTTTGGGGAATTTTGGTCAACCATGACTTTTGAAGTTTTAAATCATCAATATATGAAATATGAAGTCATTTGATCAAAGAAAATCAAGAAAATCAATCAAGAATCAAAAAGTCAAAGTTTGACTTTTATACTTAGAAAAATTTTCTAAGTGTTTTTCAATGGTTTTTTTCCAAACTTTGGAAGGGAATAACTCAAAATTTCACCTACAAACTGAAAAAAACTTCCAACATGAAAGTTGTAGATTTTGATCCAATAAACAACTTTGTCACATAAAATGATTTTCCAAAAGATCAACCATTTAAGAGATATGGTGCTTCAAAGTTGGTATCTTTTGAAAAATTCACTTAAAATCTCATTTTCTTCAAAGTTCCTGGATCTTTTTCACCCATTTCCCTAAAGGTCTTGAAGAAACTTTCAAATAGGGTTTTGAAGTGTGTAATATGAGCTTTCCAAAATGTCCAAGAGCATGAAAAAATATGGAGTGTAGCCATGGTTTTGAATTTTGTCATTAGAGGTCATTATGCATGAAATTTCAAGCCATTTTCACAAAGTTCTTACACTACATGACCTATAATCCAAGTAATGATGCATAGAAGGAATAATTGAAAGATATTTTCTGATTTGAAGATCAGAATGGAAGAGGATAAGAAGCTTGAGATTTAACCATGGTTTAGTCACTTTTAACCATTTGCATTTAATGTGAAAGATTCCATTTTATCTCTTAAGCCAAATCATCATTCTTGGATCAACTTGCAAAGGCTTTGAGTTTAGAATCCTTGGCCTATAAATAGAGGTTCAAATCACTTCCAAAATCACACCAAAACCTCACAATTATAGGTTTTCTCTCTTCTTTCTTGAATTGCAAGTTTCATAGTTTTCAAAGAGGTAGAAAATTCAACCTCCAAATCCTTGAAGTTATGGCCAAAGTGGTGGTTCTAACAACTTCTAAACATCATATGTGATGTGTTTGACCCATCCACATACCCCAAAAACACCCAAAACTCAGAATCACTCTTCAACCTCCAAACTTGCACAAAGTGAGCCTTATCATGCTAATTTTCGTTCTAGCTCATTTCAGTCCAAGTTAATCATCCAAACACCATCCATGTACCATATATGAACTATCCCAATCATCATCCCTGACCTGTAACTCCAAAATCACCAAGTTTGATCCTCACTTGAGCCCTACTGCAGATCGAGTACGACAAACTGATCAAGAGGTTTTCAATCCACTCCAAGCGTCCAAACATATTCCATAAGGTCCACTGAAGGTGTTCAGATCAAGAAACAACATCTGGAACCCCTCATTTGTAGAATTCGATTCTCAGTTGTGCCGTTTTTAAGGTAAGTGCTCATGAACTTCAAACTCTATCATACATGCATCATAAATGAAAAATTGAGTTACCATCTTGTTTCTGCACCATCACTGAATAATAACCCTCAATCAATTGCATCATATCATGATCATACACGATTTCACAATGATTTGTCATATTAGGGTTCTTCATGCTCATGCGAAAATTAACCATCTTAGAACAAAAATAAATGAAATTAAAGATCACCATCATGTTCCTTGTGAAAAATCGAGCAAGATAGGCTATTTACTTGATCCAAACAATTCAGTTTTCAGAATTTTCAAATTCAAGTTAGGGCTGTGTTCTTGGCGCCAGATTTTTGAAACTGAAATTAGAAATTGATTCAAAAATATAATTGATTCGTTGCAAATGTTAGACAGACCACGCGCGTGGTCCAGTTGGCAATGTTTTTGAATGGTAAACACAAGGGCGTGGGTTCAAGCCCTTTGGAAGACAAAACCTAATTTTTTAACACTTTTTTTTCTTATTTTTCTTCACAACTTCATCAATTATTTTAACCTATCAAATTAACTCATTTTTTATTCATTTTTTACACACTTCTTATTTTATATATGTATTTTATGAATATCAAAAAAATCACAAAAAAATATTTATTTAATACATTTTTAGTTAAGTTCAAAATGACATATTTTTAAGTGTTTTTAAATACTTTAAATATTATTTTTCATTTGATTTTTCAAACTTAATCATTTGTAAATATTTTGTGATCAAACTCTAATCATTTAGGTTTTAATTAAGTATAATCTTTGTGTTTATCTTAATTAATTTGATTTCTTTCAAAATTTCAAACCGTTTCAAAACAAACGATCACAGTTTTTCAAAACGATAAACCTTTTCTTTTTTTGGTTTTCTTTTCAAAAGAAACTATTGATTAAATCTTTTTGGATTGATCAATTGATTTTCAAACATGGGCCTCTCGAATATTAGAGAGTATAAGTCCCTTTCCTCTTTCTTTGTACAGTTTTTTTCTTTAAACAGAAAACTTCTTCCAAAACTTCCAAACAGTTTTTTAAACGACGAAACCTCGCGTTTTTTAAAACAATCAACCATGTTTTAGAAAATAAAACAGGGGCCTCCACATAGGTATAAGTCCCATTCCTGTACATGAAATTAGGTATTTCATTGTACACACACCTTTTTGTATATATCTCGTTCAATTTGTTTTTTTAACTTCGAACAACAAATCAAAAAATGAAGGTTTTCTTTAAATCTTCCCAAAAATACCATGGGCCTCCATGCAGGTATAAGTCCCGAGCCCTTTGTAAATACTTGTTTACATAGCTTTTGAATAAACTCAAGTGGGCCTCTCCCCGAGTATAAGTCCCGAGCCCCTGTGTATACAAATGGATCATGCTTACAGGTATATTTCCTTCATAAACTCCATTATATACACACACCTTGTCATATATATGTGCTTGTTCATACTTGTTCATATTTGTTCATGTACTTGTCAATATTTGTTCGTACTTGTTCATATTTGTGATTGTGTTATATATACTTGTTCAACTTAGTACAACACTAGGTTCCCCATAGCCTCCTATTGGGCTTCGTGCAAAGAATCTCCCTAGTTTAGGTTAGGACATAGAGTATGGTTTCCCGGTGAAATCGCTCTAAGATCTCAAACCAACTATACCATGCCTCCCCTTGGGCTTTGTACAAACGAGTGTCCCTCCCATAGCCTCCTCTTGGGCTTACAATGCAAGGACCCTCGATAGTCCCTCCCATAGCCTCCTCTTGGGCTTACAATGCAAGGACCCTCGAATAGCCTCCTCTTGGGCTTCGTACAAGGACCCACGGGCTTCTTATAAGCATCCCCAATATCCAAATCAAATACCCTAGGAGATTAGACATTTATCATCTCTATGATAGGAGTATCTCTTCTATATCATCACAAACAATCAATCAATCAATCAATCAACTTAACTTTTTTTGCCACAAGGCTGGCTAATCAATCAAACCTTTTTGCCACCATACTGGCTGATTAATCAAAGTTTTTGTCACAAGGCTGACTTCATTGAAACTTTTGCCACAAGGCTGGCTGATTAATCAAAACTTTTTGTCACAAGGCTGACTTCATTGAAAGTTTTTGCCACAAGGCTGGCTAAAAAACATCTTTATCATTCTAAGCACCATAAGTGGCATGGCCCAGGGCTTATAATGAAAATATTTTCAAACAAAAACAAACAGATGTATGTGATGATATAGATTAGATACATCGAACATTTAGATGACATTTGTCTCTTATCCTTTGCTTCCACTAGCATAAGTGGGAACTACGATTGCTCTGACTTTCTCAACATCCCTTTGAGAATACGTAGGCACAAGGTCGTATCCTTGGCGAGCAAAAATTCTCCCTCAAACCACTCAAACCTTAGCACCCGTAGACCCCGAGCTACAGATGCTCTGATTCCCTCTAAGGGATATGTATGCAGAGGATCGCGATGATCTTTGCGAGCATAATCAAACAAACACCTTAGGTCCCACCTATTTCAACAGAACCTCTCAATAACATGGAATGAAAAACATAACAAAGAAACCTATAGAGTACTATAGATACATTGGGTGCTAATACCTTCCCTTTGTATAACCAACCCTCTTACCCAAAAGATCTCTCCCCCCACTTTTAGGTTATTGCAGCTTTTTTCCTTTTCCTACTTTGGAAATAATAAAAAGTTTGGTCGAAACAAAAGAAAAATCATTTTTTGAGCACTCGAGCCCAAAGAAGGCATCAGGTGTCTCATCCTGAAAAAAGATACGATTTTTCCCCGCGACAGAAAAATGGCGACTTCACTGGGGACCATCTTTTTATTGTTTCCAAAGAAAGGGTTATTTCTATTTGTTTTGTTTTTGTTACATGTGTGGTTCTTTGGTTCTGTTACTTGTGTGGTTCTGTTACAAGTGATACATTATGGACAAATCCTAACCCGGATTAAGTACACATAAGAATTAGGTGGAGGGTATAGTCATGTACAGGCGTACGTGAGAATCCTTCCGCTCAGTGGAGGTTCCTTGTTGGTAATATATGTTTAGCATGTTTCGTAGAGAAGACATTATTGCTTTCATTGAACTGTAGAAGCTGAGTTGGCCGTAGAACCCCAACCCATCCTGGCCTTATTAGGTTGTGGCGCAGAAACTATTCAGGCGAAGACTTGGATTAATTGTCATGCGGAGAGCCACACTCAGACGAGTTTTTCTTGAGAATATTGCTAGCTCACAAGTTCAATTATGCAAGCCGGTAATATCCGAAAGAAGAATGTAGACTCTGACGTATCAGTAGAACATGTTGTGCAGGTGATTAACTAGAACTATCCCATTTTTGGTTCTCTGACCTCATGCTCGTGACGCTGGACCTTTGAACCTATGTTTGTGTACCATGTTTGTGTTACCATGTTTGCAGTACCATGTTTGCAGTACCATGTTTGCGTTACCATGTTCGCTTTACCATGTTTGAATATGTGGCATCCATGCATCCATGCATTCATACATTCATTAAAAAACCCATCTTTTTCCATAAAAACATGACTTCTCCAAAGATTTAGAGGATTTTCTTTGCAAACATTATAGGATTAAGTTATGGGAGGGGTAAGAAGGTATACCAAAAAGTACGGTTTCAAAGCGCCTGATGTGGAAAAACTGAGAGAGTTGGCATCTTTTGTACAAGATCCTCCCGATTTTAGGAAAAGTTATGGAAAGCTTTTGCCTATCTTGAACACTCATGTTGATGAAGGACTTCTCAAAACTCTGGTTCAGTTCTATGATCCCGTCTACCGATGTTTCACCTTTCCAGACTACCAGTTGGTACCGACCTTGGAAGAATATGCCAATCTTTTGGGTATTCCCGTGTCTGACAAAATACCCTTCAATGGTTTGGAAGCCATTCCTAAGTCACACGTCATTGCAGCAAGTATCCACTTGAAGAAGTCTGAAGTAGAGAGTAATTGGACTACCAAAGGAAACCTCCCGGGTTTAACTTCACACTTCCTAATAAAGAAAGCCTTTGATTTCATCGAAACTGGTAGCATGATAGCTTTTGAAGCTATACTAGCCTTGCTCATCTATGGGTTGGTTCTGTTTCCCAACGTCAACGACTTTGTCGATATCAACGCCATAAAGATCTTTCTGATTGGAAATCCTGTTCCGACTTTGCTTGGTGACATGTATTTCTCTGTCCATCATAGGAATCGCCAAGGCGGTGGAATCATTGTATGTTGTGCACCTCTGTTGTTCAAATGGATTGTTTCACACTTACCTGAGTCTCCTATCTTCACGGAAAACCGAGAAGGCTTACTTTGGCCTCGAAGACTTATGTCTCTTACTAATAATGATATTCATTGGTATACCTTGGCTCGCTGTGGTATAGAAACCATTGATAGTTGTGGAGAGTTCGCCAACGTACCCCTCATTGGTACACAAGGAGGAATTAACTACAATCCGGTCCTAGCCCGACGACAACTCGGGTATGCAAATTCAACTAAGCCCATTGGTCCCACAGTGGAAGGCTACTTCTACCGAGAAGGGGATAATCCTCAAAGGTTGAAAGCAAGAATGGTGAGAGCTTGGTACGACGTCCGATGGAAAGAAAAAGGTGAGGCAAGAAATTGCATTGCCATGGACGCCTACACCTGCTGGGTAAAGAAAAGAGCAAAGGAGTTCCAAATGCCTTATGCTTATGAAGAACCCATGTTTCCTGCGGTATCTCAACTGCCCAACATTCCCACTATGGAGGAATACCAAGACACTTTAGCCAAGATGAGGTTAGAAAAAGATGCTTGGGAAGATAAGTTTCGTAAAACTGATGTGGAAAATAGAAAGTTGAAGAAAAGAGTGAAAGATCACGAAGAAACTCTCTATTATCAAGATGGATGGCTCATGAGCAAAGATGAGAAGATTCGTCAGAAAGACGCTGCAATCAAGAGGTACATCAAAGAAAGCAAGAAAAATCTTGAAGGTTCAACAAGCAACGCTCCAACTCCTGACGATTGGAAGAATGTTGTTAACAAGCTAAGGACCGAAAAGGCCGAATTGAAAGCTCACTATGGGAAAGAGATCCTGAAGCTCAAGCTGCACAACGCATTTGGTTCTTCGTCTGATGAAGATGCTTAGGATTGTTTAGCTTTTACTTATCATTTGCTTTTGTAAGGAGCTACGCTCCAATGTTGTAACATTTCCCATTATTTCAATAAAAGAATAGTTTGTGTTCAAATGTTTGCAAGGAAATAATCTTTAAAATATTTGGAAAAAATCATAAATTTCTTTTTGCATACATCATTCTGCATATCGAGTCCGTTGTATAGAGTCTCATCTTTTGGATCTTTCTCCAATAGATCGTCAAGCTGTCACGTCTCATGTAACACCCGGTTAATTCTTGTTTATTAATTTAATTATTTTTTTAATTAAATTATTAGAATTAATAATTTGTGGGAATTATTTGGAAAATAATAAAATATGGTGTTGGGCTGAGTGTGATAGTTAGTAGAAGGGGGGTGTTAACTAAGCAAGTCCATTAAGAATATTTTATTTTATTTTTCATAAAATAAAGGAAAATTGGGGAAAGAGAAGCAGAGCAGTAGAAGCAGATTTTGGAACTGAAGAACACGTGAAAGTGAGAAGAGCCTAAAGGGGAAGGAGAACTTCGAAGATTCGACTCTGAGGTAAGGGGGGATTCTTCGGGTTAGTAATCCTTATGCGATTATAGGTAGTAGGATTGATTAGGATTATCGTGTAATTCAATCGTACGTGTCGGGTTGGGAATTTTGTTAGGTTTTGATAATCTAGTATGAATTAACATGATTCTGTTGATACTTGTGATATATGTTGTTAATACATGTCAATAACTTGTTTGAAATGTATAATTGTGTGAAAATCAATGATAATTGTGTGTATGTTCGTATGTACCTGAAATTGGGGTTATGGGATAGGGTAAAAGCTGTCAAAATGGTGAATTTGGCTGTGCAGGTACGTAGGAACCGGTTCCCATGTGGGACGAACCGGTTCCCCCTTGTAAAAACAGAGAAGTGGGAATTCTGGGTTTCTGGGAACCGGTTCCCATGTAGGGACAACCCGGTTCCCCATAGTAAAAACCAGAGACGTGATTTTTGAAGCTGCCAGGAACCGGTTCCCACGTAGGGACAACCCGGGTTCTGCAGCATTTTTCCTGAAAATGTTTTATCTTTGAAAACTCATAACTTTTGATCCGAGTATCCGATTTATGTGCCGTTTTGGGCGTTGCGAAGCTAATGAGATGCTTTATCTGATGAAGTAATAATACGGGCAGTAGCCGACTTATTTATTTATTCAATTGAATTATTGTTCAATTGGTTTATGATGGCAATTAACATTAAGGTGATGTGTATGTTATTGTGATGATGTGGTGTATGTATGTGAATGATTGAATGATGCTTATACATGTCCATACTTGTTGTGATGTTATTGGAAAGAGGTAATAAGCGATGTTAAGCATCGGAATGATGACGATGTATGATGATGTAAGTATGTGTCATGTGTGCATTATTCATAAATCATTTGCATTGGAAGGCTAATTCCCATTGTGCGGAGATTAGCGGGAAGTCATCGTGTGCCCATGTGGGGTGTGAGCGATGAGGCAGTAGTCGTGTGCCCATGTGGGGTGTGAGCGACTAGAGGGCAGTATCAAAGAGAGAAGTCCTGTGATATGATTCACGAATTTTGGTACCACATGCATGAGTGTCAGTCCATTCATTGCATTATAACATGATATAATTGGTTGATTGTGTGGTGTGATAGATGATGTTTATACACTGATGCTTGCTTGTTATAATAATTCCGATTATATGTATGTTGAATGGATGATAGTTGCTATGAGATTTTATTGCTTATGATTGTATAATGGTTATTAATTCGAATGAAACTCACCCTTACTTTGATGATTTCAGATTAAGGATGTAGCGGCGTTTTGATTGGGTGAAGATAGCTTAGGGGCTAGCCCGTAATTCGTGTCGAGTCATGCTCTGATTGTAACACTGGGATCGACTAGTCTTAGCGTTACTTGTTATACTTTGTTGCCATTTGGCTATGGATTTATGTATGGAGTATTTATGTGGAGATGTTCCTAATGCTGTTGAATTAAGTTCCGCTGTGCTAAACACATGTTTGTTATTGGTTAATTTTTAATAAAAGCATGACAATCGACTTGATGTTTTATTTATTCATCTAATAATTGTAGCATCCTTGATGTGTTATTACTCTGATAATCTTATATTTTCCGTGGGGGTTTAGAAGGGTGTTACATCTCAAAGTTTCTCGACCGCGCTCGCAATCAGATCACAGATACAATACTCGTTCAAGCAGAAGAAGAGTAATGGAACACTCTGAACAAGAGAATATTGAGCTCCGTGGTACAGTGACCACCCTTCAGGAAAAGTTGGAAAGTCTCACTACTCTGGTTGACTCTTTTATGACCGCACAGAATCAGCCGCCGCCACCCAATAGTCAAGCAACAGTAACATCTGAAGTCACTACTCCAATTTCTACGGTTGCATTCAGCATTCCATCTTTCTCCATGCCAGAAGGTTGGGGCACACCTTTCAGCTTTGGTGCAGGTTTCCGCCATAATGTTTCTGGGATTCAAACATCCGCAACTGAAGCGCCTGCCACACAGGGTTCTGCATTTATTCCACATTCAGGGGTAACTTTTTCCCAAGTCACTATGGCACTTTCTCAACCCACTATGACAGTTCCGACCCCTACGGTTCACACAGTTCCCTATGGTGGCAACGAGATTTATCATGATCAAGGTGATAGCATAAATCAGCGTAATCTTGTGGAAGATCTCCAAGAACAATTCAACAAGATACAGCTAGAAGTTAAAGCTATTTGTGGGAAAGATTTGTTTGGAAAGAATGCCCAGGAGCTATGTTTGGTTCCCAGTGTACAAATACCTGCTAAATTCAAGGTCCCTGACTTTGAGAAGTACAAAGGTAGTTCTTGTCCACAAAGCCATCTTGTGATGTATGCTAGGAAGATGTCTACTTATGCAGATAATCATCAGTTGCTTATCCATTACTTTCAAGACAGTTTGACTGGTGCCGCACTGAAGTGGTACACAGGTTTGGATAGCACCAATACTCGGACTTTCAATGACCTAGGCGAGACCTTTGTCCGACAATACAAGTATAACTCGGATATGGCTCCAGACAGAGATCAGCTTCGATCCATGGCTCAGAAAGATCATGAAGCTTTCAAAGAATATGCCCAACGATGGAGAGAAACTGCTGCTCAGATTAATCCACCGTTAAAAGAGAAAGAGATGACAAAGATCTTCTTGAATACTCTTGGCCCGTTTTATTATGAACGCATGATTGCTAGTGCTACAAGTGATTTCACCGAAATGGTAAACATGGGGATGCGTCTAGAAGAAGGAGTCCGAACCGGACGTCTAACTAAAGAAGGTGGATCTTCAAGCGGAACCAAAAAGTTTGGAAGTGGTTTCCCAAAGAAGAAAGAACAAAGTGTTGACATGGTATCCCAAGGGAGGCCAAGAGGAAATGTCAATCGTCAACGACAGATTGCTGCCATCGCGCCAGTCGTTAATACAACACCAAATCCGGGATTTACCCCGCAGTTTCAACAACAACAACCTCAACAGCAAGCTCAACAGTTTAACAATAATCAGAATCGTGTACAAAGAGCTCCACAGTTTGATTCGATTCCAATGATCTACACAGAGTTGTACCCTGCTTTGATTGAAAGAGGTCTCGTTCAAACTAAAGCACCACCCCCAGTACTTGAGAAACTCCCATGGTGGTACAAAGCTGAGGTCTCATGCCCTTATCATCAAGGAGCACCTGGCCATGATCTTGAGCATTGCATAGCTTTGAAATATGAAGTTCAGAAGTTAGTTAGATCTAATCTCCTCTCTTTCAGAAATTTGAATCCAAATGTGCAAGCAAATCCACTACCCAATCATGGAGGGCATGTTGTAAACATGGTGTACGGATGTCCTGGTCCATACCGAGTCTATAATATCAATTTCTCAAGAGCAGATTTGGTACAAATGCACGCTACTCTCTGTCGAGGGCAGAATTTTCGCCAGCATCACTACGGTTCCTGTAGCATATGTTGTGTAGATCCTCATGGATGTTCGATTGTGAGAAGAGATCTTCAAGTTTTGCTAGATAATGGTACTATTCAGATCTACAGAAATAGGAATGAAGATGAAGTTAACATGATAGGATGTTATCCGCATGAGCTTTTAGTCTCAGATATCAACTCGGAAATGCCTAAAGTTAACGTCATCGTTCCTCATTTCAACATGCCTGAGCGCATAGAAGTTACTTACAACAAGCCAAAGGTTCCTATTGCTCCTCTGATCATTTGTCTACCTGGACCTGTTCCTTATGACTCTGACAAGGCAGTTCCCTACAACTACAATGCAACAATGATAAAGAATGGACAAGAAGTTCCTTTACCTACTCTTTCATCTGTCGTGAATATTGCTGATGTGAGTCGAGTAACAAGAAGTGGACACGTGTATACTCCACTACCTCCAAAGCAGCCCGTTGCTCCTGCAACCAGGCAAAGTCCAGTCGATACACCGGTTGGGAATCCCGTGGAAACTCCTGTCAGTAATATGAATACTGATGTTGGCCAATCCAGTGGAGCCAATGTTAATCCTGACTTTGATGAAATTTTGAAGCTTATCAAAAGAAGTGAATACAAGATTGTGGATCAGCTTATGCAGACTCCTTCAAAGATCTCAATACTTTCATTGTTGTTGAACTCTGAAGCCCACAGGGAAGCCCTGATGAGAGTATTGGATTAAGCTTTTGTAGATCATGATGTGACTGTTGACCACTTTGATGGGATAATAGCCAACATAACAGCTTGCAACAATTTAAGCTTATGTGATGAAGAACTCCCCGAGGAGGGTAGAAATCACAATCTTGCTCTGCACATTTCTATGAACTGTCAGTCAGACTCTTTGTCTAATGTATTGGTGGACACCGGATCTTCCTTGAATGTGATGCCGAAGACGACTCTTGCTCGTTTATCTTACCAAGGAATGCCTATGAAGTTCAGTGGTGTAGTAGTCAAAGCATTTGATGGATCGCGAAAATCTGTTATCGGCGAAGTCAACCTTCCTATGACAATTGGTCCACATACATTTCAAATCACCTTCCAGGTAATGGACATTCAAGCTGCTTATAGCTGTCTGTTAGGACGACCATGGATCCATGAAGCAGGGGCAGTAACTTCTACGCTTCATCAAAAGTTAAAATTTGTAACAAGTGGAAATTTGGTAACGATAAGTGGAGAACAAGCCTTGATGGTGAGTCATTTATCCAATTTCTCTTTCATAAGTGCTGATAATGAGGAAGGAACGCAGCTCCAAGGTCTCTCTTTAGAAGAAGAATCTTCCAAAAAGAAAGCATCAATCTCTTCTTACAAAGAGGCAGTAAAAGTAGTGAAAGATGGAACTACCACTGGCTGGGGGCAAGTTGTGATCCCGACCAAGAATGAAACTAGAGCAGGTCTCGGATGTTCACCAACATTCTCAAACTGCCCCAAGAAGGATGAAACCCTTCGTCCGATCAAAGAAACATTCATTAGTGGAGGGTTCCTTAACCCAATTCCTCAAGAGGTTAATGTCCTTATTGAAGAATGCATCGAAGAAGGTCTCTCCGATACTGAAGAAGAATGGAAATGTTATCTCAATGACTCGGGATACATATCTCAGGAAGAACCATATCCTCCTTCAGAGGAAACAAGTGCTAAAGAAATTTCGCCTATTCCTGCAGAGGTTTGGGACACCTTGGGACAACCAAGTGGAAAATTTGATTACATGGTGAAATATACTGCACCTGAAAGTTCAAAGATTGCGATTGAAGATATCCAACCGACTGGATGGGGAGATTCCTTTGAATATAATAGTCAACCAGAAGAGGCTTATCAGCCCTGTCAATTTTCTCAGCAGCCTGAAATTACTGAAGATTTCGGCTTCAACGCATCTACCAAGATTTATAATCCTGAAGATGGTTATTATCACATAAATGCCATTTTTGAAGATGAAGGGGAAGATGGCCCCGCAGTTGACTTGGAAAGTGTCTCTGACAATGAGTCTCTTCATCTTGAGGATTGGGAATTACATCCTGAAAATTCTGAAGATTGTGATTCATCTTATGCTCTTCAAGAAGTAGAAGAAGACCGTTTCAACTCTACAAAGAACAAGGGTGACAAACCAGGACCTTCAAATCCTGCTCGACCAGCGGTCAATGTCAATACTGAAGATAATTCTGAGGAGAATTTTCCTTAATACATAATACACAGAGGAGTTCGTTGCTACTGGAAAGCTGTCGACATTCCGAATGTTGTTCGCCGCTCAAAGTAATCACCTCGCTGTTATTTTGACCTCCTGCCTTGCCCAAAGCAGAGAGATGTTTTATAGGGCTTTGCTTTTAAATGTTCCGCCCAAATAACTTTGTGTATAGGGCTTTATTTTAAAAG
This sequence comes from Vicia villosa, assembly GCF_029867415.1. NCBI lineage: Eukaryota > Viridiplantae > Streptophyta > Magnoliopsida > Fabales > Fabaceae > Vicia > Vicia villosa. Next base: position 38,787,114 of record NC_081185.1, on the reverse strand, counting down.
TTTCCCTCTTTGTCCTGCCCAAGACAAATGAGTTTGTGTTTAGGGCTTTGTTTCAAAAATGAATCATAAATAAAGCGTCATTTTGAATTCCCTACATTATATGTTTTATTTTTTTGCTTTTTCTGGAAGTGGTAATCCTAAAAAACCAAAAAAAAAAAAAAAACTTTTTCAAAAAAAATCTGCATACACTCTTGCATTCATAAATTTTCTGAAATAAATATAAATCATATGTGCAGATTTATTATTGATAAACCCATTGAATGCAATAACCCTATGCCCTCTCCCAACTTTGAGTTTCCTGTGTTCGAAGCCGAAGAAGAGGAAGAAGAGGAGATTCCGGACGAGATATCTCGATTACTTAAGCACGAGGAAAGAGTCATTCTGCCTCACAAAGAGCCTTTAGAAAAGATCAACTTGGGTTCTGAAGAAGACAAAAAAGAAGTGACCATTGGATCGCTGCTTGATGCTGATATCAAGAGTAAGTTGACAGACCTTCTCAAAGAATATGTTGACGTGTTTGCCTGGTCCTACCAAGACATGCCTGGGTTGGATACCAATATTGTTCAGCATTTCTTGCCATTGAAGCCAGAATGTCGTCCAGTTAAGCAGAAATTGTGAAGGACTCACCCTGATATGGCTAACAAGATCAAAACAGAAGTTCAAAAACAGCTCGACGCAGGTTTTCTAGTCACCTCTGAGTATCCTCAATGGTTGGCCAACATAGTGCCAGTTCCGAAGAAAGATGGAAAAGTCAGAATGTGTGTTGACTACCGTGACTTGAACAAGGCCAGTCCAAAAGATGACTTTCCATTACCACATATTGACATGCTGGTTGATAACACCGCTAAGTTCAACGTCTTTTCTTTCATGGACGGGTTCTCTGGTTATAATCAGATCAAGATGGCTCCCGAAGACATGGAGAAGACATCTTTCATCACCCCATGGGGTACCTTTTGCTACAAAGTGATGCCGTTTGGATTAAAGAATGCAGGCGCAACTTACCAAAGGGCAATGACTACTCTCTTTCATGACATGATGCATAAAGAAATTGAAGTTTATGTGGACGACATGATAGCCAAGTCCAGCACAGAAGAAGAACATATTGAATACCTTTTGAAGTTGTTTCAACGACTAAGGAAATATCAGCTTCGCTTGAATCCTAACAAATGTACTTTTGGGGTTAGATCTGGAAAACTCTTGGGTTTCATTGTCAGCCAAAGAGGTATTGAAGTAGATCCCGACAAAGTCAGAGCTATTCAAGAGATGCCTGCACCAAAAACTGAAAAGCAAGTAAGAGGATTTCTCGGACGATTGAACTATATCTCCAGGTTTATCTCTCAAATGACTGCTACTTGTGGGCCAATTTTCAAGCTTCTCCGCAAAGATCAAGGGGTTGTATGGACTGAAGATTGCCAGAAGGCGTTCGACAGTATCAAGGAATACCTGTTAGAACCACCAATATTGATTCCTCCGGTTGAAGGAAGACCATTAATCATGTACCTTACTGTGTTGGAAGAATCCATGGGTTGTATGCTTGGACAACAAGATGAAACCGGTAAGAAGGAGCATGCCATCTATTACTTGAGTAAGAAATTCACAGACTGTGAGTCTCGTTATTCCATGCTCGAAAAAACGTGTTGTGCTTTGGCTTGGGCTTCAAAACGTCTCCGCCAATACATGATCAACAATACTACTTGGTTAATCTCCAAAATGGATCCGATCAAGTACGTCTTTGAAAAGCCTGCCTTAACAGGAAGGATTGCCCGATGGCAAATGCTGTTATCTGAATATGACATTGAATACCGTGCTCAAAAAGCGGTCAAAGGAAGTATTCTCGCCGATCACTTGGCGCATCAACCAATTAATGAATATCAATCTCTCAAGTTTGACTTTCCTGACGAAGATGTCATGTACTTAAAGATGAAAGATTGTGACGAACCGTTACCTGAAGAAGGTCCTGATCCTGGATCAAGATGGGGCCTAATTTTTGATGGAGCAGTAAACGCTTTTGGCAATGGAATTGGGGCAATCATCATCACTCCCAAGGGTACTCATATCCCGTTCTCCGCCAGATTGCTATTTGATTGCACCAACAACATCGCAGAATATGAAGCTTGTATCATGGGTCTCGAAGAAGCCATTGACTTAAGAATCAAGATCCTCGACATATATGGAGATTCAGCCCTCGTGATCAACCAAATCAAAGACAAGTGGGAAACTTACCACCCTGGCTTGATTCCTTACAGAGATTATGCAAGACGTCTGTTGACTTTCTTCAACAAGGTTGAATTGCATCATATACCTCGAGATCAGAATCGAATGGCAGACGCCTTGGCTACTCTATCTTCCATGTTCAAAGTCAATCATTGGAACGATATGCCTACAGTCAGAATTACGCGCCTTGAAAGGCCCGCCTATGTGTTTGCAACTGAAGCAGTCATCGATGATAAACCGTGGTTCCACGACATCAAGCGCTTCCTTCAAACTCAAGAGTACCCGCTTGGGGCATCAAACAAAGATAAGAAAACTCTAAGGAGGCTTTCTAGCAGTTTCTTCCTGAACGGAGATGTGATATACAAAAGAAACTTCGACATAGTTTTGCTCAGATGCGTGGACAGACACGAAGCAGACATGTTAATGCATGAAGTGCATGAAGGGTCCTTTGGAACTCATTCAAATGGGCATGCAATGTCCAAGAAGATCTTAAGAGCAGGATACTATTGGTTGACAATGGAATCTGATTGTTGTAAACACGTTAATAGATGTCATAAGTGCCAGATCTATGCAGATAAGATCCATGTGCCACCGACTCTACTCAACGTTCTCTCATCTCCATGGCCTTTTTCCATGTGGGGTATCGACATGATTGGAATGATCGAACCAAAAGATTCAAACGGTCATCATTTCATCTTAGTGGCAATTGATTACTTCACCAAATGGGTCGAAGCAGCATCTTACGCCAACGTTACAAGACAAGTGGTTGTGAAGTTTATCAAGAATAACATCATTTGCCGATATGGTGTTCCCAGCAAGATCATTACTGACAATGGTTCAAATTTGAACAACAAAATGATGAAAGAACTGTGTGAGGAATTCAAGATTGAGCATCTCTTCTCCTTACAGACCAAAAATGAACGGCGATGTCGAAGCCGCTAACAAGAACATCAAGAAGATCGTCCAGAAAATGGTCGTCACTTACAAAGACTGGCACGAAATGCTGCCATTTGCTTTACATGGGTACCGTACTTCAGTGTGTACTTCAACAGGGGCAACTCCCTTTTCTCTAGTATACGGCATGGAAGCTGTGCTCCCCGTAGAAGTTGAAATCCCATCAATGAGAGTCCTCATGGAGACTAAGTTATCAAAGGCTGAATGGTGTCAAAGCAGATATGATCAGTTGAATTTAATCGAAGAAAAATGTATGACTGCTCTATGCCATGGACAGTTATACCAAGCAAGGATGAAACAAGCTTTCAACAAAAAGGTTCGACCTCGTGAATTTCGAGAAGGTGACCTCGTGCTTAAAAAAATCTTGTCTTTTCAACCAGACTCTAGGGGCAAATGGTCTCCTAATTACGAAGGCCCGTATGTTGTCAAAAGAACATTTTCTGGCGGCGCCCTGACTCTTGCAACCATGGATGGTGATGAACTCCCATATCCTGTGAATGCTGATGCAGTCAAGAAATACTTTGTCTAAAAAAGAGACAATAAACAGAAAAAAATCATCCTGGTAGATTGAAAACCTGAAAGGGCAATCTAGGCAAAAATTAGGGATTCATGACAAAATAACTGCATCAGTTCGTACTTCGTCACCTGAAGAGTCTTTTTCATCAAAGGATCTTCAATCAAATCATCGCCAATCTGAAGCAACAAGCACAGTTGGAACTCAAAGTTGTTAGGGGGAATAGTGATTATTGCTTTCAATGTAGCCTTTTCCGCATAATTACCATTTCCAACTTTTGTAAATACTCCATGGAATCACGCCTTTAGCTGATTACCATCCTATTAAATAAATGTGAGCCTTGTGCCCATTTGTTTGCAATCTTTAATTTCTTTCAGCTTGCAAAATGACGCTTTAATTGTGTTATTCACTTTTGAAAGAAAAAAAGAAAAAAATAAGTTTTAAATGAATTTACTTTACTTTCCTTTTCAAAATAAAAGCGAAACTTTCCTTTGAGTTGTGAACAACGGAAGGAACATCAGCAGTTGTCTCCGTAAGATGAACAAAAGGATTCTCCCTGAAAATTGTTGAGACAACGGTATTCTGGTCCCAGAAAAGAATTCCTGAAGCAATTACCCCTCGAGGTAAAGAAGCTCTTCTATCCCCAGTGAAGAAGCTCTTCTATCCCCAGTAAAGAAGTTCTTTCATCTCCAGTGAAGAAGTTCTTCCATCTCAATAAGAAAAGATGCTTATCTTCCCCGGAGAAGTTTAAAGCACGCAGCATCATTCATCACCTGTGTTATCTACACCATGTTGAAGAACATTTGCCAAATATCTGGTTGTGTTGCGACGTCGGTCCATCTCCAGTACATACTTCATTGTCTGTCAATTTCGTCAGTATGCATGCTATATTCATGACATTCATCATTCATACATATTTGCATCATTTATGCATTCTTGCATTTTTCAATGTTTGCTTTAAAATCACTTGTTTAGGATATATCTATCCTCAAAAAAAAAAGAAAAAAAAAAGAAGAAAAAAGAAAAAAAAAAAGAAGAAAAAAGAAACAGGTATGGGCATGTCATCTCTCCAGTAGGTTGTCACCCATAAGCAGAAAGAACATCTTCTTTCTCCAGTTCCCCACTGAGATCATCCCTCGTGGAAGAAGGTTTCTTTAGTTTTTCCTCTCAAAACAAAGGAGAAAATCCCCAGTTGAGTTCATTCCTCATTGGGTACAAAGTCTTGTTTGACTGTTTCTTTCCAATTCATTCATGGATAGAACCTTGTCTTTACCAGAGATTCAAATTCCGATTCCCCAAATAGAGTCGTGAAAAACAGACAATAAGCAATAGCCTTATCGTCTGAGCAGCTTATGTCTCTTCCAAAAGATTTTTCCTCTCAAGGAAATCAATCATGAAGACCATTTGACAATCAGGGCCTTATTACTGTTCACAAGGCTGAATAACCAGTAATTTCCCTAACAAAGTCTCCAGAATCATTTTATCACTCGGCTGGTAATTGATCATGTCTTCAAAACCGCTATCACGAGGCTGGTAGTTGGTAACCTTTTGTTCTGGTTATATTATTTAAACATGTCTGTCACCATGCTGATAGTCGGTAATATTAACCAAACCTTTGAAACTCTTTTTACCATGTCAAGTCTATCACCATGCTGATAGTCGGTAATATAGTTTCATACCTTTCACCTTCGCATTATTAAACAAGTCTATCCCCATGCTGATAGTCGATAATGTCGATAGGTAAGCTTTTCTTACAAAGCTATCATTCCCCGGTGAAGCATACACTTGCTTTCCCGAAAAGGAAAAAAACGAATCCTCTTCCTAAAACGGATTGAGGAATCCATCCCGATCTCTTGTCCCCAGTGGAGTCAGTTCTTGATATCCCCTCGGTAAAGATATCCTTGCATCATTCGCAATTTTGGTATCTTAGGTCCAAAATTCGCGTCTTCTGATATTTAAGTCTCTTCCACCCTATCAAAACGAAGATTTTCAATCTTCATATCTCAGGTTGAAGAAACTTAAATAGGGGCATCTGTCATACCCCAATTTTTGACCTAAGATACCACCTCATATCATTGCATATACATCATTTGCATCACTAACAAATTACATAGCTTGTGTTTGTTATTTGTGACTCAGCAGGATTTAAACAAGAAATCACTCATCAGTACAAGTAACAATCAATTAGAGTTTTGTTCTCCCTTCATCTCAAAGGAACTATCTTCATCAGCAATCAACATTTGGTCCTCAAAAATCCATTTCAACAAGCTCAAAGACTTTGAATCAACCAGATTAGGGTTTTGACTGAAGATAGCATACTCCTGACTTTTGCTCAGGATTTGACCTAATGACTTGGGACATGACCTCAAGACCCCAAGTGCATCATTTTGACTTAATCCATTGGCTCAGAACATCTCCTACACAAGGATTGATCAACAGTGCAAGTTCAAATCATCAGATTAGGGTTTTGAATTCTCAGGGACTGAAATCAGGGATCACATTTGGGAAACCCTAAAAATCCCCAGGAAGTCAATCAAAGGTTTCAATCATCTTCAAATAATCCCTATGGCAATATCCAATGGAAATTACATCTTAATTCAAGATCCACAGTCATCAATTTCATCAGGTCGACAATTAGGGTTTTTGACCTAATTCACCTGAACCATTGACTTTTTAATCAGAACATGGTGCCACAACTTAAAAAATGGCTCAAGGTCCTCCAATACCTCAATATGATCCATTCATACCACTCATTTGATGAGGATAGCTTGATTCATTTGAAATCTCCAGAAACGCGATTCGTCTGAAAAAGTCAACTATACAAGATCCCCATTGACTTTTGGGGAATTTTGGTCAACCATGACTTTTGAAGTTTTAAATCATCAATATATGATATATGAAGTCATTTGATCAAAGAAAATCAAGAATCAAAAAGTCAAAGTTTGACTTTTATACTTAGAAAAATTTTCTAAGTGTTTTTCAATGGTTTTTTTCCAAACTTTGGAAGGGAATAACTCAAAATTTCACCTACAAACTGAAAAAAACTTCCAACATGAAAGTTGTAGATTTTGATCCAATAAACAACTTTGTCACATAAAATGATTTTCCAAAAGATCAACCATTTAAGAGATATGGAGCTTCAAAGTTGGTATCTTTTGAAAAATTCACTTAAAATCTCATTTTCTTCAAAGTTCATGGATCTTTTTCACCCATTTCCCTAAAGGTCTTGAAGAAACTTTCAACTAGGGTTTTGAAGTGTGTAATATGAGCTTTCCAAAATGTTCAAGAGCATGAAAAAATATGGAGTGTAGCCATGGTTTTGAATTTTGTCATTAGAGGTCATTATGCATGAAATTTCAAGCCATTTTCACAAAGTTCTTACACTACATGACCTATAATCCAAGTAATGATGCATAGAAGCAATAATTGAAAGATATTTTCTGATTTGAAGATCAGAATGGAAGAGGATAAGAAGCTTGAGATTTAACCATGGTTTAGTCACTTTTAACCATTTGCATTTAATGTGAAAGATTCCATTTTATCTCTTAAGCCAAATCATCATTCTTGGATCAACTTGCAAAGGCTTTGAGTTCAGAATCCTTGGCCTATAAATAGAGGTTCAAATCACTTCCAAAATCACACCAAAACCTCACAATTATAGGTTTTCTCTCTTCTTTCTTGAATTGCAAGTTTCATAGTTTTCAAAGAGGTAGAAAATTCAACCTCCAAATCCTTGAAGTTATGGCCAAAGTGATGGTTTTAACAACTTCTAAACATCATATGTGATGTGTTTGACCCATCCACATACCCCAAAAACACCCAAAACTCAGAATCACTCTTCAACCTCCAAACTTGCACAAAGTGAGCCTTATCATGCTAATTTTCGTTCTAGCTCATTTCAGTCCAAGTTAATCATCCAAACACCATCCATGTACCATATATGAACTATCCCAATCATCATCCCTGACCTGTAACTCCAAAATCACCAAGTTTGATCCTCACTTGAGCCCTACTGCAGATCGAGTACCACAAACTGATCAAGAGGTTTTCAATCCACTCCAAGCGTCCAAACATGTTCCATAAGGTCCACTGAAGGTGTTCAGATCAAGAAACAACATCTGGAACCCCTCATTTGCAGAATTCGATTCTCAGTTGTGCCGTTTTTAAGGTAAGTGCTCATGAACTTCAAACTCTATCATACATGCATCATAAATGAAAAATTGAGTTACCATCTTGTTTCTGCACCATCACTGAATAATAACCCTCAATCAATTGCATCATATCATGATCATACACGATTTCACAATGATTTGTCATATTAGGGTTCTTCATGTTCATGCGAAAATTAACCATCTTAGAACAAAAATAAATGAAATTAAAGATCACCATCATGTTCCTTGTGAAAAATCGAGCAAGATAGGCTATTCACTTGATCCAAACAATTCAGTTTTCAGAATTTTCAAATTCAAGTTAGGGTTGTGTTCTTGGCGCCAGATTTTTGAAACTGAAATTAGAAATTGATTCAAAAATATAATTGATTCGTTGCAAATGTTAAACAGACCACGCACGTGGTCCAGTTGGCAATGTTTTTGAATGGTAAACACAAGGGCGTGGGTTCAAGCCCTTTGGAAGACAAAACCTAATTTTTTAACACTTTTTTTTCTTATTTTTCTTCACAACTTCATCAATTATTTTAACCTATCAAATTAACTCATTTTTTATTCATTTTTTACACACTTCTTATTTTATATATGTATTTTATGAATATCAAAAAAAATCACAAAAAAATATTTATTTAATACATTTTTAATTAAGTTCAAAATGACATATTTTTAAGTGTTTTTAAATACTTTAAATATTGTTTTTCATTTGATTTTTCAAACTTAATCATTTGTAAATATTTTGTGATCAAACCCTAATCATTTAGGTGTTAATTAAGTATAATCTTTGTGTTTATCTTAATTAATTTGATTTCTTTCAAAATTTCAAACCGTTTCAAAACAAACGATCACAGTTTTTCAAAACGATAAACCTTTTCTTTTTTTGGTTTTCTTTTCAAAAGAAACTATTGATTAAATCTTTTTGGATTGATCAATTGATTTTCAAACATGGGCCTCTTGAATATTAGAGAGTATAAGTCCCTTTCCTCTTTCTTTGTACAGTTTTTTTCTTTAAACAGAAAACTTCTTCCAAAACTTCCAAACAGTTTTTTAAACGACGAAACCTCGTGTTTTTTAAAACAATCAACCATGTTTTAGAAAATAAAACAGGGGCCTCCACATAGGTATAAGTCCCATTCCTGTACATGAAATTAGGTATTTCATTATACACACACCTTTTTGTATATATCTCGTTCAATTTGCTTTTTTAACTTCGAACAACAAATCAAAAAATGAAGGTTTTCTTTAAATCTTCCCAAAAATACCATGGGCCTCCATGTAGGTATAAGTCCCGAGCCCTTTGTAAATACTTGTTTACATAGCTTTTGAATAAACTCAAGTGGGCCTCTCCCCGAGTATAAGTCCCGAGCCCCTGTGTATATAAATGGATCATGCTTACAGGTATATTTCCTTCATAAACTCCATTATATACACACACCTTGTCATATATATGTGCTTGTTCATACTTGTTCATATTTGTTCATGTACTTGTCAATATTTGTTCGTACTTGTTCATATTTGTGATTGTGTTATATATACTTGTTCAACTTAGTACAACACTAGGTTCCCCATAGCCTCCTATTGGGCTTCGTGCAAAGAATCTCCCTAGTTTAGGTTAGGACATAGAGTATGGTTTCCTGGTGAAATCGCTCTAAGAGCTCAAACCAACTATACCATGCCTCCCCTTGGGCTTTGTACAAACGAGTGTCCCTCCCATAGCCTCCTCTTGGGCTTACAATGCAAGGACCCTCGATAGTCCCTCCCATAGCCTCCTCTTGGGCTTACAATGCAAGGACCCTCGAATAGCCTCCTCTTGGGCTTCGTACAAGGACCCACGGGCTTCTTATAAGCATCCCCAATATCCAAATCAAATACCCTAGGAGATTAGACATTTATCATCTCTATGATAGGAGTATCTCTTCTATATCATCACAAACAATCAATCAATCAATCAATCAACTTAACTTTTTTTGTCACAAGGCTGGCTAATCAATCAAACCTTTTTGCCACCATACTGGCTGATTAATCAAAGTTTTTGTCACAAGGCTGACTTCATTGAAACTTTTGCCACAAGGCTGGCTGATTAATCAAAACTTTTTGTCACAAGGCTGACTTCATTGAAAGTTTTTGCCACAAGGCTGGCTAAAAAACATCTTTATCATTCTAAGCACCATAAGTGGCATGGCCCAGGGCTTATAATGAAAAGATTTTCAAACAAAAACAAACAGATGTATGTGATGATATAGATTAGATACATCGAACATTTAGATGACATTTGTCTCTTATCCTTTGCTTCCACTAGCATAAGTGGGAACTACGATTGCTCTGACTTTCTCAACATCCCTTTGAGAATACGTAGGCACAAGGTCGTATCCTTGGCGAGCAAAACTTCTCCCTCAAACCACTCAAACCTTAGCACCCGTAGACCCCGAGCTACAGATGCTCTGATTCCCTCTAAGGGATATGTATGCAGAGGATCGCGATGATCTTTGCGAGCATAATCAAACAAACACCTTAGGTCCCACCTATTTCAACAGAACCTCTCAATAACATGGAATGAAAAACATAACAAAGAAACCTATAGAGTACTATAGATACGTTGGGTGCTAATACCTTCCCTTCGTATAACCAACCCTCTTACCCAAAAGATCTCTCCCCCCACTTTTAGGTTATTGCAGCTTTTTTCCTTTTCCTACTTTGGAAATAATAAAAAGTTTGGTCGAAACAAAAGAAAAATCATTTTTTGAGCACTCGAGCCCAAAGAAGGCATCAGGTGTCTCATCCCGAAAAAAGATACGATTTTTCCCCGCGACACATACAATGGCTAAAAAGATCTTAAGAGCAGGTTATTATTGGTCTACCATGGAGACAGACTGCCATCATCAATCCAGAACCTGTCACAAATGTCAGATATATGCCGACAAAGTACATGTACCTCCAGTCCCATTAAACGTCCTGACGGCTCCTTGGCCTTTTGCAATGTGGGGTATTGATATGATTGGAGAAATCAAGCCTACTGCCTCTAACGGACATCGTTTTATCCTGGTCGCTATTGACTACTTCACAAAATGGGTAGAAGCAGCTTCATTTGCTTCAGTCACCAAGAATGTTGTGGCCCGATTTATCAAGCACAATCTCATTTGTCGGTACGGCATCCCTGAAAGGATCATCACAGACAATGGCACAAATCTAAACAACAGAATGATTACTGAACTCTGCACACAATTCAAGATCAAACATCATAATTCCTCTCCATATCGACCAAAGATGAATGGCACGGTGGAAGCTGCCAACAAGAACATCAAGAAGATCATACAAAAGATGACAGTAACCTACAAAGACTGGCATGAGATGTTACCTTTTGCTCTTCATGGTTATCGCACATCTGCGCGTAGTTCAACAGGGGCAACTCCATTTTCCTTAGTCTATGGTATAGAGGCAGTTCTTCCAATTGAAATTCAGATCCCTTCCCTAAGGATTATGAAAGAAGTCAATCTAGACGAAGACGATTGGATTCAGACTCGATTGGACCAGATAAACTTGATCGATGAGAAGAGACTCGAAGCTATTTGTCATGGTCAGTTGTACCAAAAGCGTATGATCAAAGCCTTCAACAAGAAAGTCAAAAGTCAGACATACCAAACCGGTGGCTTGGTTGTCAAACGCATCATCCTACCACAAGGTGACCCCAGAGGCAAGTGGACTCCCACCTATGAGGGACCATTTGTAATCAAGAAAGTATTCTCCGGCGGAGCTATGTTGCTTACTACTATGGACGGAGAAGATTTCCCACACCCTGTAAATGCGGACATAGTCAAAAAGTACTTCGCTTAAAGAAAAGAAAAGCTCGCTAAGTTGAAAACCCGAAAGGGCGACTTAGGCAAAAAATGAGCGTCTCGGTGGATTGAAAACCTGAAAGGGCGATCCAGGCAAAAATTAGAGACTAAAAAATAATAATCCCGGTAGGCTGAAAACCTGAAAAGGCAGCCTAGGAAAAAGTTAGGGAATAAAGCATACGACTATGTCCCGTTTGGCTATTTACTCACATTCAAGGTTCAACACATCAAAGGCACTAATCAGTCCAATCATTTTCTTCCAACAAGAGAGGGATGAGATACTCGAAGACAGATTGGCAATAGCAGAATTGAAACTTGACTAGATTGTTTCCACATAGCTATTTTACTTTTCAAAGTTTTATGACAATTTCCTACTACTAGGATTGTTGTCTCCTTGTACTAATCCGCCTGTTATGGCCCTCTTTCAAAATCAACACAATTCACGCTAAAATCAATGTTTTCACTTTTTCTGTTTTGAATACGTAAACGTCCCAATGATAATTTTGAATGAACATATGCATTTGAATATGATTAACAAGAAAAACAGGAATAGCATTCAGGTAATGTCCCAATCATCTGGACATCGTTCCAACACCAGCATCAGAAGAAAATTTCCCCAACAGAGACGTATTTCTCAGCAAATTCCTCTATGAGATTTTTCTCTCCAACAAAGTGATTCGAGAAATCTTATTCCCCAGCAGGGCTGTTCCAGAATGCTATCCCCAGAAGGTGTGGTCTCCACACCAAGGCTTGGTCAAATAGTGCATCGGAGGATTATGCATCTTCCTCATTCCCATTCAAGGGGCACCAAAATTAGAACTTTCAAATTACCTTTCATCCCCGAGCGGTAGTCAAAGATCCTTCAACAGAGCACCCTGGTTCTCAAAGAAGGTCCCCAGCCGAGTATACTCAAACAAGATGACAAAAAATCATCAACGATCACAATGCCTTCATTTCCAAATGACTAGCAGGGATTTATTTTCCCAACTAGAAGTTTGATACGCTCTAAACTACATAAATCATGCATCATACATCATACGCATATTCATACATATCATATAATGTTTCATGGCAAACTCATACATAACATACACGGATCCATTTAGTTTGAGAATCTCAACATATACATTACATGCATCATGACATTGCATATCACTAACTTGATTTTTCAGGTGGACGAATATCCTCAGCAAGTTATCTTCAATCACGAGCATTCCTCTCAGATATAATCAAACCAAAGATTCACTCTAAAGAGCTCTAATTCTAAACAAGCAAAGCGGATCTAAGTTGATACCTTGGAGGGTTCCTTCATGATCTACCTTCAGATCTAAGTTGATACCTTGGACGGTTCCTTCATGATCCACCTTCAGATCTAAGTTGATACCTTGGACGGTTCCTTCACGATCTACCTACAGATCTAAGTCGATACCATGGACGGTTCCTTAACGATCTACCATCAAAAATCTAAAGCTGATACCTCAGACGGTTCCACAACGATCAACTTTCAAAATCTAAAGCGGAAAAACTTTGGACAGTTCCGTAACGATCAGCTTCCAAGACTTAAAGCGGTAACCTCGGACGGTTCCGAAACAGTCAATGCAGAGGTTTTCAAATCCTTCATCAAGATATAATCAATGGATTCATTCTGATGAACAAACCATCAACACATTTTTCCAAATGGCATCTGAAAGCCCATCTCAGGCAATGTTTCGATCTGCAGACAACATTTCTCAGACGACATTCAAAAGCAATTTCCAACATCACAACCGGTCAAGGTAAGTGCAAATTTTCAGGGCATCTAAAATATTCAATCATCTCCTACCTTCAGATTTCAAACAATCTCTTCAGGTTTAAGAAGATTGAATAGGGGCAACTGTTATACCCCAAAATTTGCCCGCATCTTTTTTTCAAGAAAACTTCTGTCTAAAAATTAAGAGCTTCATATAATCTTGGATTTTTTATTCCCTAAATATCCTGATTTATGAATACTTGGTTTTTAGAATTTTTCTTATACGGTATTTTGGTTCGCTGTTGAATTTATTTTTACGCAAACGCCAAGTACTTTTTATCACTTCACACACGCTATCTATTTGAGATTTATTTACGGATAAATAGTACTGACGCAATTGGTACAGAATTTATTTTGCAGGCGCATAGTCCGGAGTTTCAGACTGTACTGGTAACAATTAAATTATTATTGTTTCCCACTAAATTTTGTACTATATTCTATTATTTTCAAAATCTCTTTCTTTCTTTTCAAATCTCTTTCTTTCAAATCAAATCCTAACTTTATTCTACACATTTCTCTTTTTAAACCCTACCATACACTTTCTTTCAAATCCTACTACCACTCAAATTTTCCTTTTTTGTACGGAATCACTTCATTCCCCAACGTCTCTATCCTTCTTTTCACTCTATAAATACCTCTCATTTTTTCCATAAAATCTCACATCAAATTTCATTCAATCTCTCAAATTTCTACCTCATATCTATTTTCTCTTCTTCCCCGGCAAAAAATGGCAAAGTGGATGGAGACACTTTTTCTTATAGTCATCACCATTGCTACGGTGATCATGTCCTTCTTCTGTCTGCATAGTCCTGAAAAATGTGGACTTGCGATGGTTACACTTCCGATCATCTATTTTCTGTTGGTCATAGCATGGATTATTAATCGTCATATGTAAAGTTTGTCGTATCTTCTGTTTTTAGAATGTACCGTTCTTTATATTTACCGTGTTGTTTACTACGTTTTGTTTAGGTAATATTTGTATTGTCAGTATTAAGTATTACACTATCTATTATATCGTCATTTAACTAGTAAGATAATATTATATGTGTTTATTGCTAGTTAAAATATTTATTTTTTCTGTGCATTAAATCCTTTCAGTCTTATTATTGACGGTAATTTTGTTCTCGTACAGTGTACTTTAATTATTTATTATGTTTGTGTTTTTCTAACAAATCATGTAAATAATTTCTCACCATTAACACAACAAAAACAAAAAGAAAAATTAACTTTAACTGTTGAATTTTTACTTTAACTGTTACGTTAATAACCGAACAGCCAGTTAACAGTCAAACCCGGTGACAGCACGTTTCTCCGTGTTTTGTACCATCAATCAAATCCATCTTTCACATTTCAAAATTCCAAAATTTTTTTCCTAGAAGTCTTCTGACAATCACAAGATCAGCAAAGACTCAGCACTGCACAAAAATCAGGTACGCTCGACTGTCTCCTACACAAACAGTCCCTAACTAGGGTTTTTGTTTTTTTCAGGAGAACAAGTTTTTGAGACCTCAAATGGATTTCATGGACATCCATATATCTCAAAGTACCACCATACAAATTTTCAAACTTCGATTCGCTCGGACACGCAATCGATAGCTCAAACAGTCAACAGACGACCCGTTTGACCAAAAAAGTCAACAGACAGTCAAAAATGAAATTTTTTGTCAACATCCATATTTTGTCAAAGGATTCATCATTTGACTAGTGGTTGATCAAAATTCATCAAGAAAAGCTCAGAAATCAGCAAAACCCTAAGTTTCAAAATTAGGGTTTTCTCATAAAAAGTCAACTGAACTTTGACTGGTCATAACTCTCTCATCCTTCATCCAAAATATTCAAACCAAAGCTCATTTTGAAGGAAATTCAATTATCTTTCAAATTCAATTGGTCCCATGGTCATTAGATTCACCATTTGAAAAATATAAACCAAGACATTACAGGTCATTTTCAAAGTCAACAAAAAGTCACTTTTTTCAAAAGGACACACAAGGAGCATGGAAAATCATTTTGATATGAGACCAAAGACATTGGTTAGAGGACATCTTGAGGTTTCCAAAAAGTACAAGAACTCCTTCATATGATAAAAATTGAGGGATTTATGCCTTGTTGAAGTTGGCTAAATTTTGGGAAAATGCATGAAATCAACATTGATCAAAAATGTTTTTTCTTCCAAATGAGACCTAATTTCCATGATCCAAACATGTTTCCCATAATGTGAAGGGCCTCCCACGACCAAGACAAAGCCCATAGCATTTTTGTTTCTTTTTTGATTTAATTTTATCACATTTAAGATTAAATTAAAAAAGGAAAATGGAAGGATAATATGTAGCTTTATTCTTAAGCATGAGTCACCAAGAATTAATCAAAGCTCTGCAACAAAAGAAGTACAACAGGCCTAGAGCAAGAGGTGTGGAAAGATCAAGCCATGGTTGCTTGAATTCAAAGCTTAATATATTAAAAAATTCCAAAATTCACCAAAAGCACTTAATGCTTTTTAGCTTAGTTTTGAAGTACTTCATTGCTTATATAATGGTTAGAACACTTCAGTAAGGGAGGAGAACACGAATTGATAGCCTACCATATGCATATACCACTCTTGTAACAACTTGTAATATTCAAAGAAACTTGAAATTCGAATTTTAAGTTTAAGTCATTTTCAATACAAACTAAGTATTCAAACATCATCTCTGAACTTCATTGAACTTGTCCAAATAAATTTTAAGCATCAAAGCCTCACAAATCGAGCCACACAAGCCACGGTTTGTTCAAACATAAATCATCACATATCTGATCATACACGCATGTTTAACAAGATGTAGACACATATTTGAGTTTAGCTTGATGTACTGACCGTTTCTGGAAGTTTAATTGATGTTTGGATACCTGTACGAGGAACCACCATTTTAGGGTTCTTGCTTCCAAAATTAGGGCTTTACAATCCATGCAAAATTACAAGTTTTAATTGATACCAGTGAACTCGTATGAACAAGACGAGTTGATTGGTAGCCTCGCGCCAAATTTATTTTGTGTTTTGCTTGTATTCGTTATTTTAACAGGTGTAATAGGTTGAAGTCTTTTACAGCACCTGCAAATGAGCACTGTAAAAAGTGTTCTGATGAAGAAGATGAAGATGTGGCTCCCTCCCATTGGCTGAGGGACGCGCGTGTTTCAGTTTTAAAATCCTGGATCCGGTGCTTTGCAGTCTATGCTTTTGCCATGTGCCTCACTCTAATCACCCTCAGATCCACTTGCCAGCTCATCCAACCCTCTAACCTTGCCAGTCCATACCATGGACTCTCTATCCAATCACACCAGATCATAACTTAATATATTTTCATTTTATTTAATTTTCTTTGTAAAATTATTTTAAAATAGTTTTAAAAATCTAAAAAATACACAAAAAATATTTTTAAGTTGGTAAAATAATATATTATTTTCTAATATAAAAATATTTTATTTTTCTTCATAATTTAAATATTTTGTATAATTAATTAGATAATATGTATATATTTACCTTTTAATTATTCCAACCCATCAAAAAATCATAAAAAAAATTTTTCTTTATATTAAATATAGTTTATATATTATAAGCTAATTTTGTATATATTTAGGATAATTTTATCTTTAAGTTTTAATTATTTGTGTAATTATTTGTATAATTATATGATTATTTAACTTAATAATTTCAAAATCAACTTCAAAATTCCAAAAAAAATTAGTTTTGTTTTAAAAATTAATTGACAAACATTTTGGACATATTTCAAACTTAATTTTTAGGTTTAAATTTTATTTCTACCTTTTTCTCATTTTAATTAAATTAATCATGCATTAATTCTAATTAAAATCAATCATCAAAAAATCCAAAAATATTTCTTTTATTTTCTTGCAATTTAAATTCCTAGATCAAGTGTATAGGTTGTCAAATTCATGTAAATAGCGTAGTTTACATTTCCCGCACAATCGATGTAATAGCGTAGATTTACTTTCCGCATTTTACATTTCCGCATTTTAATTTCTGTACATATAAAACTGCGTGTATGTCAAAGATAAAAATTGAAGCGTTAGGTCACTAACTTCAAAGATAAAATATCTGAATCAAAACACAATCACACTTGCACCTCTTAGGGTAATCCCTCTTTTACTCTTTTCAGAAATCAAAATCAAATTCTACTGTTTCAAATGCAAAATCAAACTTTTGTTTACATCTGATAAAAGGAGAATTTTCTAAAGGAAATAGGAAAAGACCTTATAAACTTAGGGTAGACCTCCTAATTGCTTGCTCAAATCAAAACAACAAACGTCTCACATATTCACCGTTTTTCAAAACAAAACTTTCAAAAAAGACAATACTTGGTATATATCCAAACAAGGATCATTACAAAGTTAAAGATCTTTTTTCAAAACATCTTTCGAAAAACAAAACACTTTGTATACATCCGCACAAGGATCATTACAAAGTTAATTTGCAAAGGTATTTTAAAACCACATACAAGCATTTAAAGGCAAGACAAACGATTCAAAGAAATGAGCCAAGCAACTAAGAGCCTATGGATAACCATGGATACAAAGGGTGCTAACACCTTCCCTTTGTATAACCTATCCCCTTACCCAGAATTTCTTAAAGGTCTTTTTCTGTTTCTTTTATAAATCTTTCCTTAATTGGATAAAATAAAAGTCGGTGGTGACTCTCTGATTTTCAAAAAAACACAAAAGCAAAAGAAGAGTCAGTTTTCGTCTCACAAAACCGAATGCATGACAGAAGGTAAATTTTTATTGTTTGAAACAGTGTGACAGAGCACTAGGCAATAAAGATCTCATGTGCGTATTTGGTTGTGTTGCCTCTTAACTTGCAGGGATAGCTGGTAGGCTTTGTTGTTGATGAGGAACATTGTGTTAGGTATGCATTATGCTCAAACCTTCTTGAAGTAGCTCTTTCCATTTGCGTCTAAGATATATGTCCTATTTTTAACACAAATTTAACTACCACTCAAGTTCCACATAAAATGTCATTTTGAATTGAGATCTCGCGGTGGCCAATTGGCCATTATTTAAGTGAAAACAGACAAAATTAATTACGGTGACAAACTCTTGATATTGTGATATCTTAAAATCAAAGGTATGACATTGTTACATTTGGTCGAAAGTCATAAAGAAGCTGCCTAAATTTCATAGCTTTTCTTTAACTGAATGCTTAAAATAACAAAAAGATAAAGGACTACATCCGAAATGATGAGGATTCGTATCTTGATTCTGTATTTTAACTTTTGACACATGACCACTTTGAAGGGTGAAGTTGTTGATATGTTATTACATAAGCCAGTACTATGTAATATGTCTTGTCTTTGTACTGGTAGTGGTAGATACTTGATACAATTCTTGACTTTGAGATATTAAATTGTGACCTGCTTATGAAATATTTTCTTATTTTGGAAGTTTCACCGACTTTCATTACAAGAACTGTGATTTGGATTGACGAAAATACTACAAACAAACCATAAATTTAGTCCTTAAACTATCATATTCTCTAATTTAATTCTTAAACTATATGTTTTTCAGTGACTTCCTGGTACAATGGCTGCAGTTAAATTATCCGCGGCAGAAAGTGACTTAACCACCAAACTCAATGATCTTGGGTAACTGCCTTTTTTTTCTCTAAATCTGTTATATTGTGGCTGGTAATTTAAAACTATTCCTTTTAAGCAATGTTGTTCATTTGGTTATATATAGCTTCTTTACAGGGAACGGAATACAACCCCAATACTGAGCCTGATTCGAGGGCACTTGCGGTGGGATGAACCACTAGGGGTATGAGAGAGTATTATCAAGGGTCGTTCTATGTTGAAAATGCTTTTCTCCATTGTCAAATTTTCGAGTTTTGCTCTTAACTTCATCACTAGACGTGGAAAAAGGTAGAGGCCTGAGAAGTTGCTTGATTTCTTCAATGCGAGCCCTGAGCAGCACCAAGGTTGTCTTCTCTATTGTTATATGAGCTTCTGTTTTTTTTCATGGATGTTTTGGTTTTGTATTTTAATATTTTTCTTTTGCTATGTATTGCAATAGAGATGTTCCCTTCTAGATGAGGCTATAGGGTCTAGTGTAATCAATAATGTGTATAGAAATCTAATGGCAGAACAGATTGAGTGTATTTGGAACTCTTATATATACTTATATTCTAGGATTTGATGTTTCAAACTCTTGTGGAATACACTTGCTTTCATCTAGCCATTAATTAATGAACCTGTTTATTCCATTAGATAAAAACCAGATACGAGTTGTGGTTCCTTTAAAAAAAAAAAGTCCATAAAAAAGAATTGTTTCCTGATGGTGATTTTGTTGTAGGTTGTACTTGTAGTACATGGAGTGTAGAACACTCATTTGAATATATTGTATGTTGGAAAGCAAGGTTTCTGTTATTACATGAAAAAAAACTCCATAAAATGTGCTTTTTGCCCGATGTAAAATGTCTTTTCTACACTAGTGTTCCTTTATTTTGTTGTCCGAGTTATCTTTTAAAGTGAATGTTAACTGCAGTTAATAAATGCCTTTAGATGCAGCCAAGGAGAGGACTACTCAGCTTGAGGCAGAAGTTACATCATTGGAGAGGTATCTTCAATTAATTGTTGCGGTCCCTGTTTGGTAAATAGGAGATCTTTTGAATCTAATTTTTTTTCTAAGATACCAAACTATGAAATTTCTGGAGCGCAGCTTCTATTAACATGATTAAATATTTTTAATTATTATATTTCTGCTTTAGTTTTTAAGAACTCCAGCAACATATTGTTCGACGCCGGCTATATGATGTTGAAATATTTGATATTTGGTTATCGTAAGAATTTTCTGTTGAATTTTTCAATGTATCTGGCTTTCACACTAATTCATTTGAATGCATGGCGCTTGATTCTTGCTAGTGGAGTTGAGGGCATTGAAGGATTATGCCAAAGATGGAGCTTGCACAGCCGCTTTACTGATTCCAAGTAATGTTTATCATCCATAATTTTGTTTTTGTGAAGTATGGCTTGATACCAAATATTTTAACCTCACCCATTGCCATTAATGAAAATCTTTTGTTGTATTAGTTAATATTGGATGTCTAGGGGTTATGTCCATGGATGTTATTGGAATCTCAGTTTCTTTGGATGTGCTTGACAATAGTAACTGATAAACTAGTTAAAAGCTGAAAAGTTGCTGCAAGATGAGAAGCTACTTTTTAGCTGCAAGTTGATAAATTACATTGAATTGGAAGTAGATGATAAACTAACATTTGAATTAGTTTATAAACTTAAAATGACATCAAATGTGTTTTTACGATATACTTGGAGCATTTCAATTAAGTTGTTCACCCTTAGTACCTATTGCAAATTATTTCTATCAACCATGCTTGTTGGAATATTAAATAGTTTGCACCTGGCTTCATGATACCCTTACTTATGTGTGGTAGTTAGTATTTGTATGATTACTCCTTCCATGGTAGTGTTAATGTCTTTTCAACATTTAAAATGTGATGTTTATATCATGTGGTTGATTGCAGAAAAAGGATGGAATTTTTAGAGCGGGGCATAGATGGAAGAACAGTATGAATCCTTTAGGGAATCAACTTCCAAAATTTGGTACTGGCGTGGAAGGTTATACCTGCATCAGGAGCCATACAAAGTTATGTTCCTCTCCATATAAAAATTACAGATGTTATGTTGCTTTTTAGCCATCATTTTTATGATATACTAGTATATGTATTAGAGTTATTCTCAAATAAAGAGTAACATATTCATCCCAAGTGTTTTTTCAATCTCTGATCTTACCTGCACTAACTCTTGATCAACATTAGAAAACCACCTTGGTTTCTAAAATACATATAAAAAACATAAGCTTATAACATTTGAACATTAGAAAGCCAAACTGAATTGTCAAACTATAGTTCTTAGAACTTTTGTTGTTATTTTGGGATGACTCTTTGAGAAAAACTTGTGTTTAATTTAGCTCTTGTGTTGAATCCCATGGTTGTTTTGAATTTGGGATGACATCAAAACTTAGTATCCAACTTATTAGTGGCACTACAAAAAAAATTTACTTTTGACGATAATGTTAATTTGCTTGTAATTAATTAGATTCTAATCATCAATATTATTGTTAATTTTATATATATATATATATATATATATATATATATATATATATATATATATATATATATATATATATATATAATGACATATTTATGTAATGATACAGAAATAAACCGTGGAAAGATAAATGGCTTAGAATGCATAACATATAACCAAAGTTTTAAATCTGTGGTCATAACCAAACCGTGGCTATATCTTGAACCAAAACTGTATGTTAAACATTAAATTGAAACCGTGGCTTTATCATATGGCCACAGTTCTGTAATCATGGCAAATATAAACCGTGGCCTTAATCAAACTACCTAAACCGTGGCCTATAAATGCCACGGTTGTCAAAAAAACGTGGTATATACCAAAAAACCGTGGACTATACTTTAGGCCACGGCCGCATATCCCACAGTTGGATTTTCGTGGACAAACCGTGGCCTCAGCGTTACGCCACGATTATTTTGCATAAAGCCTCGGTTTCTTGGTCGTGGCAGGAGACCTTTTTTTTTGTAGTGTCTCCAAGAAGATAGTTTGTTCACTCTTAAGTTTCCCCTGCAAGTCGCCAAAGGGAAGTCTTCTTCAAGAAGATAGTGTGTTCATTCCGGGATTCTCCCCCAGCAGGTTGACAAATGGCAGTCTTCCTCAAGGAGATGGTTTGTTTACTTTTGGTAATCCCCAGCAAATCAGCAAATGGTGATCTCCCTCAAGGAGACGGTTTATTCACTCTCATTGTTTCTCCCAGTCAGAGTCGACAGATGGCAGTCTTCTTCAAGAAGATAGTTTGTTCACTTTTGGGATTCCCCAGCCAAGATTCTCCAGCAGATCGACAATTGGCATTCTTCTTCAAGAAGATAGTTTGTCCACTTTTGGATTTCCCCACGGAGTCAACAAATGGAAATCTTCCTCAAGAAGGTAGTTTGTTCGCTTCCAGAAGTTCCCCAACGGGTCGACAAATGGCAGTCTCCTTTGAGAAGATAGTTTGTTTTGCTTAAGAATTCCTCAGTTAGAGTTAAAAGATGGCGGTCTTCTTCAAGAAGATGGTTTGTTTACTCTTAATATTTCCCGCAAAGTCGACAAATGGCAGTTTTCCTCAAGAAGACAATTTGTTCACTTTCTGTTCCCCTAGCAGTCGACAAATGGCAATCCTTCTCAAGAAAGACATTTTTTGTCTGTTCTTTAAACCCCAAGGAGTCGATGAATGGCAGTTTCTTTTCAAGAAATAGTTTATCTACTTCCATGGCACTTATCAACACAAGAGTTGACGAATGGCAGTTCTCCTCCTGGAAAACAGTTTGTTAATTCCCTAGCATAAGTCGATGAATGGCAGTTTTCGTCCCGAAGACGGTTCGTCCACTTTCAAACAGGGTCATTAGCTCCTCAAAAGGACGCACGATCATACGGCATTCCTTCGAAGACAACAAATTGAAGGAAAGTATGATAAAGTTTCTTATCAACCATCAAATGGCATCTCCCCAACAAACACTGGTGAGAAGTTTGATGAGGAAATAAACCGTTGGAGATTTTCAATTTATCTAAGATATCGTCCAAAATTACAACTGAGACCAGTTTCGCGATCAGACATCCGAAACGATGGGAGGTTGCTACAACTGAGTCCAGTGTCACGATCAGACATCTGAAATGAGGGGAGGTTGCTTACCTTTTCAGGTAACATTATTACAATTGAGACCAGTTTCGCGATTAGACATCCGAAATAAGGGGAGGTTGCTTACCTTTTCAGGTAACATTATTACAACTGAGACCAGTTTCGCGATCAGACATCTGAAATGAGGGGAGGTTGCTTACCTTTTCAAGTAACATTGCTACAACTGAGACCAGTTTCGCGATCAGACATCCGAAACAAGGGGAGGTTGTTTACCTTTTTCTAAGTATCATCACTTAGTCAAAGAAGATGGATCGCGCATCCTACATTGCCATCTATTCACCAGAATTCACATAACACATTTCTACGGGAGTTTGTCTCCCCATCTGTAATACGGTGGGAGAACTGACTTTTTGAAATGTTGCGGATAGCAAGAGTCGCCACCGACTTTTATTTTATCCAATTTATAGAAAGGCTAAAAGAACAGAAAAAACCTTTTTAAAAGACTTTGAGTTCGAGGGGTAAGTTATACAAAGGGAAGGTAAGCACCCTTTGTATCCATGGATATCCATGGGCTCTTAATTTCTTAGCTCACTTTTGTTTTCAAAAATGTTTGTAGTGTAGTGTGTGAATAGTAAAAACTTTGTTAAGTACTTTAGCTTGTAAGTAAGCGTAGCCTTGTTTTTGAAAGTATTTGAAAATGAGTGGGAAAAAGAGTTTTGAATTTGAAAAGAGTAAGCAATCAAGAGCACCTACCCTAAGTTAGAAAAATTGTTCTTTTAGACTTTAATGGGAAAGGGCTATCCATACTATAAAGAGGGCAGGCCGTCCTTTCATTGGATTTAAAAAGGGTCATCGAGATTATGGTTCGCCTTAAGACTGCCCCTACCATAAAGATGGCAGGTAATCTAGGGAAGGATAGAATAGTTATTTAGGCAACAGGCGAGGATACCTTAGCAATGGGACAATCATCATGTTTTACCGAGGCAACTTTGAGGGACTAAATTGATGATGATAATGAATAGAGGGCAACATTCGTTTTGCTTAGGTATCCTCAGAATAGAGGGACTTGACTATTTGATCGTAATTAAAGGCAACAGGCAACAAGGCAACAAAAGAGGTTACCCTAAAGGTGTGTGTGTGGCACAATCAGGTGATTCAATTCAGTTATATTATCTTGTAAATTAGTGATGCTAATTCAATTAACAGGCTTGCACTCCCTAGGATTACTAACCACGCAGTTAAAAAA
The DNA here is from genome assembly GCF_029867415.1 of Vicia villosa. Lineage (NCBI taxonomy): Eukaryota > Viridiplantae > Streptophyta > Magnoliopsida > Fabales > Fabaceae > Vicia > Vicia villosa. The sequence continues at coordinate 38,762,690 of NC_081185.1, read as the reverse complement.
TACAGAAATTAAAGGCGGAATTTAAAAGTCCTACGCTATTACAATAAACACCCGTGGGCAGAAAAATAAAAGCAGGAATTATAAACCTAAATTATTACAATAAACACCTGCAGGGAAATAGAGACAAAATAGAGAAGGAATATAACTAAGCTATTACAAGGCTTTGAGGCCGATACATTATGAATCAAGAATTATAGAATAATAAGGCAAAGGCAAATAAAAGGTATTGATAAAATAAATAAAAAAAGAAAAGGTTTGGAAAAAAAAGGAATAAGGTTTTTTGAAAAAGATTCAGGGCAAACCCTGATTTTTTAGGGAACAAGGTTTTATGAGAAAAATCGACACACTAGTTAATGGACGACACCTACCTAAAAATACCTAAGGCTACTAGGTTTTCTAAATTAATCAAGGCTAACAAACCTAAAAATTAATTATTGGTTTTTAACCTAATTAATTTTAAAATTGGCTAATCCTGATTAAATTATTTTGTTAATCCTAATTTATTTATCCTAAATTAATTCTAATTATTCAACCTAATTAAATTAATTATTAAATAGAAGCTAATTTTATTAATAAAAATAAGTTTTGTTATATATATATATATATATATATATATATATATATATATATATATATATAAGTTTTTGAAAAGATTTAATAAAAGTTATTTTTTTGTTAAAAAAGGAATAAAGAAAATAATAAAAAAAATCACATAAAAGAAGGAAAAAAGGAAAACTTAGCGCTTTGATCCTGTGTGGGGAGGCCTAGAGGTCCATGGTGAGGTCGCGTTCCTGCTTCGTCTGATCTGAGCTTGTTGGAGATCTAATGGCCCAGGATTGAGGGCGCACCATGGTCATGTGGGAGATGTGGCATCAGATCTATGAGACAAGGGAAACAAACAAATTGGAAAAAATATATGTCCCTTGACAAGCTCGAACTGGTGACCTGATAGCGTGTACATGACTTGCCACTAAGACATCTTCTTTTCGCTGTTAACCAAACAAACAAGTTACTTAATATAAAAAAACAAATCAATGAAAATTTGAACAAAAGTTGCGCGCCCTGGGAACTTCATCTTCCTCGCGAATGCACACAGATAAGGCAACGGTTTTGCTTCGTGGTAATAGACCTACAATGTTTCAATTCATGAAATACGTGTGATAAATCTCCAATAAAGCCATGGTTCGCTCGCAAATCAATTTCTAAACATTCTGATGCCATTAATTTGATCTTATTTTGGATAAAACGTGAAGCCCCATCTTGAAGCTCCTGAACCCTAGCTATGGTAGATTTGCATACCTGTACTCAAACTTCAATTAACCTATGTAGAAAGCTTCAAAACATCATCATAAACAATTATATGCAATCAAATCATATCAACTATACAGGACTCAATGGAATCGATTCAAACAAAAACACAACAAACCGTGGGCATTACAATCGTGATTCCTGACGTGCTTATCAAGGGTGATGATGTGATTGGCTTCAGAGAGGTCCCAGGAGCATGAATCGATCTTCAAATTGCCTTGAGGACGGCTGCAAATCAAAACCGACCTTGACCTTCTCTTGAATATTTTGAGTTTTGACAATGGTTCTTTGGTCAGCCAATCCTTATGAACTCGTCCCCCTTTGATCTGAATTGCCTCTAGTACTTGTAAGGGTTGAATTTAGGTTAACAAATTTGAAGAAAATCCCCTTGAATCTTGGATTACAAGTTATGAAAATTTGATTCGTGAAATCTTTCTAAAACTAGCCAAATTTTGTTCCAATCATATCCATTCCAATTTTCACGAATTTCCTTTTTTTTTGGGGCATTGATGATGATTGGATTTGGTTATAAGTGAATCCCCAATCATATCTTTGATTTTTCTCCTTGATTTCCATGATTTTCATTACTTTTTAAATGAATAAAAAAATTCATATAAAATCAATTAAATCATATAATTTCGTGAGGATGAAGATTGGATCTTAAAAACTTGGGCTCATTTGCAAAGAAATCTATTTTGAACCACTTTTACTTCACATTTTTCTTTCAAAATTGTCCAACTTTGACAAGGCATATCTCCCTCAATTTTTGAGATATGGAAGAGTTCAATGACTTTTTGGAAACCTCAAGATGTCTTCTACAAGCCACTTTGGAAGCGTTTTTGCATTTGAGGATTTTATCTTGATGATATTGGCTTTGACAAAAAACTACTCTTGGTTGACTTTCAAAAAGGACCTATAGTGTTTTGGCTCATATCTCCCAAATGAAGCATTTTTAGCCTTGGCATGTGAGAGACAAAGTTGTATGGAATTCAATTTCCTTCAAAATGAGCTTTGCATGGAAAATTTCTGATGTTCCATGTGAAGTTATGGCTGGTCAAAGTTTAGTTGACTTTTAGGCCAAAAACCCTAATTTAGAAACGTTAAGTTTTTATTGATTTCTGAACTTTCCTTGATGAATCATGATAAATCCTTGGTCAAATGATGAATGATACTTCAAAATGAGGATGCTTCCCAAAAATCAGGAATTTTGACTGTACTTTGACTACAGTTGACTATTAGGTCAAACTAGTCGACCGTTGACTTTTTGAGTAATTGACTGAGCGATCCTTGGAATTGAAGCCTGAATTTTGTCATAGAGATCCTTTGAAACATCATAAGCCTTATGAAATCCCTTGGAGACCTTGATTCATTCATTTTCTTCAGAGAATTCAAAACCCTAGTTCAGGAGGCCATTGTCTAGTAGAGTGTGCCCTTGAGTTTTGAACTTTGGTATGAGTTTTGAAAGGTGAAATGAGATGGGCAAATTTTGGGGTATGATAGTTGCCCCTGTTCAATCTTCTTAAACTTGAAGATGTAGATTGGCCTATTTGCTTGTCGGAATCTGAAGGTGGAAGAGGATTGAACACTAGAATACCAAGAAATTTGCCTTTGCTGATGTAGGGACCTTTTCTGGAGATGGGCTTAAAGATGCCATCCAGGTGTAGGAAAAATATCGTCGGAGATGGGCTTAAAGATGCCATCTGGATGTCGAGAGAAAGTTAACTGAGATGGGCTTTAAGATGCCATCTGGTTTTGATAATATGAGAGTCAGAATGAGTCGTACGTTAGACTGTATCTGAGCTTGAAGTACAAAGAGGTGATTGTTGGAGATGGGCTTACAGATGCCATCAGTTGATGTATTGACGTACGTCAGACTGAATCGTACATTAGACCGTATCTGTGGTGTCAGAATTAAGTTGTTGGCTCGATTTCCCTGAGCGTCTGGATTATATAAGTGAATTGATTGTCGTGACTCTATTGTCATGACTCCTTTGTCATGACTCAATTTTCGTGACTCTATTGTCGTGACTCCATTGTCATGATCGTTTCTGAACTAAATACCGGGATTAGATATGTGACTCTATGGTCGTGACTCCATTGTCGTGACTCAATTATCGTGACTTCATTGTCGTGACTCCATTGTCGTGACTCAATTATTGTGACTTTATTGTCGTGACTCCATTGTCGTGACTCAATTGTCGTGACTTCATTGTCGTGACTCCATTGTCGTGACTCCATTGTCGTGACTCCATTATCGTGACTCAATTGTCGTGACTTCATTGACGTGACTCCATTGTCGTGACTCAATTGTCGTGACTCCATTGTCGTGACTTCATTGTCGTGACTCCATTGTCGTGACTCAATTGTCGTGACTTCATTGTCGTGACTCCATTGTGTGACTCCCTTGTCGTGACTCAATTGTCGTGACTTCATTGTCGTGACTCCATTGTCGTGGTCTTTTCTGAATTGAGTGTCATGATTAAGTCTGTCTCTTTCTTTGATCGTGTTAGCTCCATTCGTGGTGACCAAATTAGATCTTTGAATGTTGATCGTGTCAGTACCGCTTGTGGTGGCTGAATTAGATCTTGGAATGATGATCGTGTCTACACCGTTCATGATGATAGGATTAGATCTTTGAGAATTGGAGATATTGTTTATCTTCTTATACCTGTTTCCTGAAAAAGGTAAAGTTAGTCTTTATGCAATGTCATGATGCATGTATTATGTGATGAGTCTCTCGAAATAACTGAGAAACTTGTATGTTGCGCATGAGTCACTATATGCATATGTTTATGATATATGATGTATGAACATGATTTATGCTATCTGGAGTATATTAGTGATTTTCTTAATTGAGAAAATAAAAGGGCAAATTCATAATTCAAAAGAATTTGTCCAGGCAAAAGTTAGGGAAACAAAAAAGATCCTCAACAAAAGGGCAAATTCGCGTGACTATAAATTCAAGATCGTGTGATGAGACACCAAGAATAAAAGGTAAGTGACGGCCATGTCCAAACACCTCATCGATTCCTCAATCGTCTCAAACTCCTCTTGAAGGATGAATACTCGCATCGAGTTAACTGAACTTAGGTTGGAGAACATCACGAAGGGGGTGGGCACCAATAAAATTTTGAGCCTAAAAATCCTTTTTTCTAAAAATAATGAACCTGGCCACGTTACAACCCTCAAAAGTCCTAATTGAAGCAGGGTTAATTCGAAAGCATACTGTAACGAAAATACGGTAAACTGAATCCTAGGAGTTTTGCTAAAACGCTTGAGTTGGTATCACACCACCTTTCACACAAAAAATCGATGTTTTGACATCCTTTCAAAAAGTTTCTTTTAAACTTCAAGACAAACATGAACTTTGCATTACAATTATATTTCTCATAATAGACATTCTTGCATATGAACAAGTACTTGACACCAGGAAAGCCTCCATCATGAGCTGCAGATGAAAAGTCTAATCCTCTCAAGGGACAAGTTGTCTTCAGAACTCCGTTGAGTTCGAGCGAGAATATCTCAAATATTGATCACCCTCAGGGGCACAAAAACAGTTGAATACCCTTTTGAGTAAGAATTCATATATCTGGGGCAATCAGGTCAAGACTCTAAGACTCCCTCAGAAGTGTTGATCAATCAGGGGCATTGTTCCTAAACTCATGATACTGGGGCAAGTTGCTTATAACAACACAAATCTCAGGAAGCTCTCCCGACAGGCATGCTTGAGAAGTGCTCCGAAGAGTAGAAATATTTCTACAACTTACTCAGTTGGCTAAAACGCCAATATGTAGAAGGGGCATGACATGTTATTATCCAATTCATCTGGGGCAGTCAAGTCGAGATTCAAATAATCTCTCAAAGGCGCTGAACAGTCAGGGATTTATTTTCCCCACGAAACACTGCTACCATTTGTTGTCGTCATTAACAACATTTTGCATACATCATATATCTCATGGCAAATATATGCATAACATACAAAATTCTCATTTATTTTGAGAACTGCATTGCACCATGCATTACATGCATCATGACATTGCATAAAACTAACTTTGTCTTTCAGGTCTACCAACCAGTCAGACAGATATCATCAACAAATCAATCACTATTAAATGTACAGTCTGGAAGCTTGAACCCCAGATTCCTGAAAAATCCACTCCGGAAGCTTGAACCCCGGATGTTCTAAAATCTACGACAGATATGTTTCGGAAGCCTGAACCCCGAATGATCTGAATTCCACGACAGATATGTTCCGGAAGCCTGAACCCCGGATGATCTGAATTCTACGCCAGAAACGTTCCGGAAGCCTGAACCCCGGATGTTCTGAATTCTACGACAGATAGGTTTCAGAAGCCTGAACCCCGGACCATCTGAATTCTACGACAGATATGTTCCGGAAGCCTGAACCCCGGATGATCTGAATTCTACGCCAGAAACGTTCCGGAAGTCTGAACCCCGGATGTTCTGAAATCTACGACAGATATGTTTCGGAAGCCTGAACCCTGAATGATCTAAATTCTACGACAGATATGTTCCGGAAGCCTGAACCCCGGATGATCTGAATTCTACGCCAGAAACGTTCCGGAAGCTTGAACCCCGGATGTTCTGAATTCTACGACAGATATGTTTCGGAAGCCTGAACCCCGAATGATCTGAATTCTACGACAGATATGTTCCGGAAGCCTGAACCCCGGATGTTCTGAAAATTCTACGCCAGAAACGTTCCGGAAGCCTGAACCCCGAATGTTCTGAATCTACGCCAGATATGTTCTGGAAGCCTGAACCCCGGATGATCTGAATTCTACGCCAGAAACGTTCCGGAAGCCTGAACCCCGGATGTTATGAATCTACGCCAGATATGTTCCAGAAGCCTGAACTCCGGATGATCTGAATTCTATGCCAGAAACATTCCGGAAGCATGAACCCCGGATATTCTGAAATCCTCTATCGGATGCACACTCTGGAAGCTTGACCCCTAGACTTTTGAAACTCTCCATCAGATATATACTCCGGAAGCATGAACCCCGGATATTCTGAAATCCTCTATCAGATGCACACTTTGGAAGCTTGACCCCTGGACTTCTAAAACTCTCCATCAGATATACACTCCGGAAGCATGAACCCCGGATATTCTGAAATCCTCTATCAGATGCACACTCTGGAAGCTTGACCCCCAGACTTCTGAAACATTCTTATCAGATATACATTCCGGAAGCTCGAACCCCGGATATTCTTATCAAATATACATTCCGGAAGCTTGAACCCCGAATATTCTGAAATTCTATATTAGACGCACATTCTGGAAGCTTGAACCCCATACTTCTGAAAAAATCTACATCAGATGCAAATTCTGGAAGCTTGAACCCCAGACTTCTGAAAAATCTACATCAGATATACATTCCGGAAGCTTGAATCCCGAATATTCTGAAATTCTACATTCTGGAAGCTTGAACCCGAGACTTTTGAGAAAAATCTACACAGCTACACTTCGGAAGCCTGAACTCCGGATGATCTGAATTCTACGCCAGAAACATTCCGGAAGCATGAACCCCGGATATTCTGAAATCCTCTATCAGATGCACACTCCGGAAGCTTGACCCCCTAGAGTTCTGACAAGTATCCCTGCCAAATGGCATCTCTAAGCCCATCTCCGACAAACATTTTGTCACCTCTTCGAGTGGCATCTTTAAGCCCATTCTCGGCACGATCAACCAGCATTACTTCCCGCACTGACAAGTGTAAATTTTTGGGGCACTTAAGTTTTCAATCATCTTCTACCTTCAGATCCCGATAGGCAAAGATGTCAATCTACCTCTTCAAGTTTAAGAAGATTGAACAGGGGCAGCTGTTGTACCCCAAAATTTGCCCACACTTTCCAAAAATTGAAAACAATTTCAAAATTGGGTTTTATAAAAAATCTTGGGTTCATTTACATTTACATCCTGAATTTTATAAATATTCAATTTAAAGTCTGTTTTAAAAATATAGTAGTTTACTCTTAAATTGCTTATATTTTAATAAATAGAAAATGCTGGTCGATGCTTCATACACTTTTAATTGGCTTTTTATTTCGAACAAATAATATAGCACAATTGGTAAAGAAGTAAGGTTTGCAAGTGCAAGGTCCAGGGTTCGAATCCCGTTTTTGACAGTTTTCCCTTTCATTTTGTTTCTAACCTTAATTTTAATTTTATTTACATTTACTATTAAAAATCACAAAAAAAAAAAACATATTTTTACTATTTACTTTTCAATTTTCGTTTTCTTATTTTTATGCATATTTATAAAAAAAAATTATTATTATCTTTCATTTAAATTTTGATTTTATGCAATTTTAGAAAAAAAAAATGTTTTTAAGTTGAGTTGTTATTCTAAGATCGAGAAATGTTCATAAAATAAATGTTTTTTTGATTCAATTCTTATTATAATAATTAAACTATTGATTTAACTTTATTCTAATATTTAATGTCATGTTTAATAGGTGATTTAATTTCCTTTTTTTATTTAACCTAATCTCTAATAATAAAAGGAGGCCAATTTCTAAAGAGGGGGCCAACTGACATTCACGTACAAAAGCCTTTTCTTTACCGATAGAAACCTTGATTCTAACCCTTATTCTTTCAACCACAACCTTTTCATTCAACTTCACCAAACCTGTAAATTTATTCACAATCATATGCCAACATAAGCCTTACACAAAAAATCAAACTCTCCACTTCCAACATATTATGTTCATACTTTGTCATGTCCATGAAAACACCATACTAACCTGCAAAACAATTTCTAACCATCCCACACACATTTTACCCCTAATTTATAACACTCCTCAAAAGAACCATTTACAAAAAAAAAAAAAGCACTGTGTATACCATCAACAACAACTTTCATCCAAAGAAACCAATCTATCAATCCTCACATCAAACTAACAATACAAATTGTATAATTGTTCTTATTTTTTCTTGTAGATCATAACAGCCCCGACGTAAACACCGCCACCACTGTGTATTCACCGAACAACCACTTCACCGCATCGAATCCGTGCCGCAAACACTCTGACGAACGCACAAGACTCCTGCTCGCACGACCTCTCCGTTCGGCTCCTGTCCAGATCCGGTCACCACGCAGCCATCATCCTCACGCAACCGCACACGCCGGACCCGATCCACAAACCATCCGACGCGCAACCTCGTTCCTCTGAATTCGGTAGTTTTTTTTTCTCTCCATTTTGTTTCCATTTAATCTTACCATTGGATATTGATTTATGTTTGTGTGGTGATTTCAATTCATGGTGTTTGTTTCGACTGTGTTTAAGAAAAAGAAAGAATTTTATTTTCTGGTTTAATTTGACTATCTTGTTGTTACAGTAATAAATAATGAGAAAGAAGAATGGTGAGAGAGGAAGAGAAAAGGGCTATGTTCTTCTATTTCTAATTTCCTATCATTTTATTTATTGATTTTTTCTTTTCTTTTAATTTATAATTTTACTATTTTTTTAAAGAGAACATTAATAAGGTTAATTAGCAGGGGTGGTGTCACGTTATATTTTTATATAGCAATATAGTAATAATGATTGCAAGAGATTTGACAATTCTAATGTCTTATTTAACTAGTTATTTTGTTTATTAGAAATACTCATCTTAGTTTTTAGGTTATTCAAATAAAAAATACAAAAAGGCAATAAAAAAATATATAATAAAAATACCAAAAACATTTAGAGTTAGGTTTTAATTAAATTTTTATTTTTCTTATCAAAATTACATAAAGTATTTTATTTTAGATTTGTAATTAAGTTTTAAAATACTAACAAATATTTTATTTTATTCTCTCTGTTAGAATTTAATTTAATTTTTTCTTAGATATCATTTGTTATTTTTTCGATTAAATGTTAATATTTCTTCATCAATTTTTTTGTACTAACATTTTTTTGTATTGCGAGGTACAATCGAGCTATTGAACTATTCTTGCGGATATACGCAAATTCATGCTTGATCTCCTATCATTTTATCCCCGCATTTTTACCAAATTTTATATTTCCTTATGGATTGTAATAGCTTTAATTAGGACTTTATCTTTCCGCACTCCCTTTTAATTATGTATCTGCCCCGAAGCCATGTAATAGCTTAGGTTTGCTTTTTCCGCATTTTTATCCTGTATATATTTAACTGCTAGATGTATGCTTAGGATTGTATGACAAGATAACTTAATTGATCGTAGCTAACTTAATTCAAGATAATATACTCGAATCTAACTCACTCGCACGCACTCACCCCTAGGGTACGCCCCTCTTGGTTGCCTTACGAATAAAGGTCCCATGAAATTGCTAAAGTATCTCTACCTGTTGCCTTCAACGACCTCCGATGACCCTTCGATTGTCCCAAACGTCCAAACAATAGGACTACCTACCCTAAATGGTAAGGATAGCCCTATCCCTTTCTTAGAAGAATAAAAAGCATAGAAAAAGACCAATTTATGGTAGTGCTCTTAATATGCCTAGCTCGATTAAAAAACGTCTTTTCAATACTCTTTCAAAGACTAAGGCTACGCATTTACGCTAAAGTCCTTATGTCCCTTTTCAACTCAAAACAAACAGAACAAACATGAGCTAAGTAAATTAAGAGCCTGTAGACAACTACGGATGAAAAGGGTGCTTACACCTTCCCTTTTCATAATCTACCCCCCGAGCCCGTTTCTTTTAAAAAGGGTATTTTTCTGTTCTTTTTGCCCTTCCGAGTTATTGGACAAAATAAAAGTCGGTGGCGACTCATGCTTACCGCAACATTGCTTGCTTAAAAATAAAAGTCAATTCACCGAGTTACAAGTTCAAACCCTCAAGATGAATTATTCTCGGTGAAACATCTTGAAAAAAGCCTTAGAACCCAAACTAGGACACATCCACCCAAGAGGAATTATTCCCGGTGAAACCTCTTACCCATTTGCTTAAAGCCAAAATAAGTTCAAAACCACATAGCTTCCTCTTGTGCTATAACAAGGACCCTCGATGACCCTCGATTAGCCTCCTCTTGGGCTTTGTACAAGGATCCACAGGCTTCTTAAAAGCATTTCCAGCATCCTCTTGAGCGTGTATACAAGGATCCATCAGGTTTCTTATAAACATAGGAACAAGTTTTTAGTCACCTTTTAGCCTACCCTGGTGAGTTTCTTCCACTTTAAACCAGACTTTAAACAAGCTAAGATTGTCTCAATCTCATATTGAGTACACCTTTTGGAATGAGAGACATGGACAGTCTCTGTCACCCTTATCTTCATTAATTTCCTTAGTAGAGTCTAGGACCCATAGTTATCTATCCTCAGTCAGTGTCAGCCTTCATCTTGGGCTTTAAAACAAAAAGTCTCAATTAGATAATATTTCTGCTATCATTCATAAATCCCTGGAAAGGGTTAGCCTCCAAAAATTCATTCTTTAAAAAAAGATAATTTCACCAGCTGAGTCAAAACCCCCGGAAAGGGTTAGCCTCCAAAAAATCATTTTTTTAATAGATAAATCCTCAAGCAGAGTAAAACTACCCAAAGAGTCAGCCTCAACCTTGGACCTCAAACAAGGCATGAAATAATGACTTCCCTAGTTAAGAGTCAGCCACAACCTTGGGCTTCATACAAGGCACAAAATAGAGTCTCCCTAAGTAGAGTCAGCCACAATTCTGGGCTTTGTACAGAACACCAAATAAAATCCATCAAATAAATACTCTCCAGCTAGAGTCAGCCTCAATTATGGGCTTTGTACAGAACACAAAAACTCTTTAGTTTAAATCCATCCCCAGTGGAGTTATCTCCCAGAGTCAATAAATCAATCAAAAGCCTCAAGCTTGGGCCTCATACAAGCCAACTAAAAATCAAATCTTTCAAACAGTAGGAAGACATAGCTTATCTCTATAGAGAGATCTTTCTCCTATCTCACCACATTCAATCAAACAAACATTTCAATTTCAATTTCAATTTTAAACATTCTCCCATTTAGGACTTTGAAAGGCATGCTCTGAGGCAAACAAACCCAGACTTGTACACTTTCCCTAATTTGGATGAGAATCCTTCTTTCATTCAAGAGGCATGTTGGCTGTCATACTTGATCAACCAAGTAGGCTCCCTCTCTTAATGAAATGAATTTCATCTTTTCTGTCACTTTAAAATGTTTGTGGTGGAATAGTAGAAATACCTCTCTATAAAGATGACTTCATGTCTCTTTACTGTAAACAGAGATTTAATTCAAGCTTCAACCTTGAGCTTCAAGCAAGGCACCAAAAAATATATTAATTTCCCTAATTAGTTCTCCGAACTACAAAAAGCTCTGACTTCCATTAGGGATATGTAGGCATGAGGTTCACAAGGAATCTCAGCGAGCTAATAAAATACCAAAAAATAGTCAGTCAGTCTGTCTTTTAAATAAATATTCAATTCCTTCTCCTAACACAAAGGAGAAACTTTCCCAATAACAAGCAACAATCACAAACACATAGACACAGAGAAGGTTCCCGTAGAGTACTACGGATATGTAGGGTGCTTAAACTCTTCCCTATGTATAACCGACCCCCCGGACTCCAGAATTTCTAGTCTAGGTGAATCCCCACACTTAGCAAACTCCTAGGGTTTATTTGAGATCTTTTTCCCCTTTTCTACTCGTAGGATAATTAACAAGTTTGTGTGATATCGTAGGAAGAACTGAAACAAAATTCATCCCGCCACGGGCGCATTCTCCTTCTAAATTTCGCGTGAAAGGTCTAGCGTGCCGTCCTCCCAAGTGAAACGGGGAGGTAAAGAAAACGACACCACACTGCTGAAGAGAAGAAAGAAGCTGAAGTTGAAAATGAGAGTAAGGAGAAAGAAGATGTTGAAAAGAAAAGACAGAAAAAGGATGAAGAGAAAGACGCTGAAAAGAAGAAAAAGAAAGATAAGAAAAAGAAAAAGAAAGAAGCAGAAAAGAAAGAAGAAAAGAAAGTTGTTGAGAAGGAGAAGGTTCCAGAAGAAGAAGATAAAACAGAAGAAGAAAGACAGAAGGAAGCGCTGAAAGGAAAACAGAAGATGGTAATTCAGAAGAAGAGGAAGGCTGTAGGAGATGAATCTGAGAGGCATCTCAAGAAGAGATCTTCAGGTATTCATATTTTTGAACCTGATTATGTATCTATGTTGAATTTAAAATTTGTACCAACAGAAGTTTCCCCCATCTCTAAACCAGAAAAAGCCTCATCACCTCCACCCACAAAAGTTCTCACCCCTCGTCCTTCACCTAAAACAAATCCTGTTTCTGACCATCCTGTTTCTGACCCTATCCTAGATATTTACCCCTTCAAACCCTCTCTCCTCCTCACACAAATATCTCCACTTCTCAACCTCCACCTCATGCAAACTATTCCCCTGTTGCCTCCCCTGTTCCCAACAACCCCACTGCATCAGAATCTCTAAATTCTGATTCCTTACATGAACTTTTTCGTGCCTGCAAATATACACCCAAACCTCGTCCTGACCCAGCTTTTGTTAACCTGGAATTTGAGGATGAAGCATAATCATTTCTTTCTCTTAATTGAGAACCTGAACCTTACTTCATTCTGAACCCAGATTCCTCATCCACCAAATTCAAAACCCTTAACCCTGAACTATCTGTTGGTGTAAGTTTTGAATTTCTGAAGCAAAAGGTACAGACAGTTTTAGAAGAGAGATGAATTCTGACTTTCTGAAGCTTCAGAAAGCTTGTGAAGCAGAAGCTCCTGGCCCTTGTGGATTTTTAAGGGATTTTGAAGACAGTTATTTCTTTCCCATCAGAAGCTGGAAATCTCTTGAAGAGAAGGAGCTTGTTGATGAGCTTGAAGCAGTTCACCCTCTTGCTATGGTCGTGTGGAAGCCTCAACTCAATGTTCTGACTGGAGGCTTTCAGTTTATATTCAACTGGCTAAGGGAGAATCCCTCTGCTAAAGCACCAGATATGGTATATCTAGAAGTTGAGTATCCATCAGAACCTATTGCTCCAACACCTCCTCTGAATTTGGCTGATATTCTTCTAGCTCTAGAGAATCCAGATGTTGCTATCCCTTCTCCTGTTTATGCTGAAGATGCTTCTGAATCAGAAGCTGATATCGGGAATCAAGATGCTGAAACTCATTCTGCTGAGAATCATTCTGCTACGCAATCTCCTGCTAAGGAAAATCAATCTGATGTTCTCATGGTCGATGCTTGATCAGTGCATTTTGATGCATGTTCTTCCATGTTTGTACTCAAGCATTTCTTCCATTTATTTTAATTATTTTTATGTTTTAATATATTTTTATATTTTATTTTATTTTTAGCTTTATTTAATTTTCGCACTTTATTATTCAGCTTTAGCAGTCCGCACGGAAACGATCATAACTGGAGTTTCGGGAGTCCGATTGAGGCGTTCTAATAATCGCCGGAAAGCTAAGAGAGAGAGCTACGACTTTCATGTCGGAGTCGAAGTCAGATTCGGAGCCGATAATTCCCAGTTTTGCGTTTAAAGCTAAAGCACTTTGTATTTTCAGTTTCGGGTCGCTAGTAGTGGGTCGGGTTTTGTAATTCGACCCAGTTGGGTCATATACATTTTTTGGCTAATTCCTAATAGGTCTAGCAGCCACGAAACACGGTTCATTGTTTTTTTACTATTCACGATTTTGTTTCCAAACTTTTGCTCTGTACGCTTGAATGGAGAACTAAACATCCAGAGTCGATCTACTGTAATCGAATTCCAAAAGCTTTGAGGTTTTTATTTTATCAATTCAATTTCGTTTCTTTCAATTATATTCTATGAATTTGCATTTGCTTAATCTGTTATTTCATGGAATATTTTTATTAATTTTGTATGATTGTATTCCTAACTGTTAATCGTTGTTTACGTCGCTTCGTCGTTAAATTGCGTTCTATATCGTGTTTGCTTAATTTGCGATTGTATTAATCCGTTTGCTTAATTCGGAATAGAAATCCAATCTGTTTAATATCTTTTGCGCTTGTCAATTGATATTGAAATCGAATAGAGATCGAAGCCGCTTAGGGAATTGGTAAGGTAGAAACCTATGATAAGCCGGAACCGAAAACAGTAGATTGGCTTAATTTTATAATCACTTTTTCAAAACAGCTTATTTCATTAATCGCTTTTGATAATCACTTTTTCTATAAATCGAACCTAAACCAACCCCCCATCGATTTTGATTAGTTGATAATAAACAAGAATCCTTGAGAGACGATATTCGAGTCACTTGTCGCTATCTACGGTTTTATTCAAAATAACTTGTTTTTGATCCGTGTGCGACAGCGGATCAAATTGGCGTCGTTGCCAGGGATTCTTGTCGTTATTAACTAATTTTAGAGTCATATGTTTAGTGTTTGTGCGTTTTGGCCATAGGTTCCTCGTGGTTTCGGCCATAACGTATTTTTGAGTCAAAAAAATCGGTTTTTTTGGAAAATTGAGTCTGATCGATAATCTATTTTTGCCTACTGGAAGCAGAAAAATCGTGCGATCAATACTCCCGTACTCTAAAAGAGTAAGGGAATTTGACCCCAAATCTCCAAATTCATCATTTTTCTATTTTAAATTAATTTTTTTACTGTTTTTGCTGTTTCGAAAAAATCCAAAAAAATTTCTATAATTCTTATTTCGTCTAATTAGATGAAATTTTATGTTTTTATAATTTTATGAATTTATTTTAATCGTTTTCCTTCTTTCTATTTGTTTCTGCCTGTTTGGGACATTGTTGGTATTACTGTGTTTGTTGATAACATGGATGAACAAAGAACTTTGACGCAGTTGGCTGTCCGTAATGTGAACTATAATGGTTTATGTATTGACTATCCTGCAGCTGATGCACCTTTTGAATTGGAATATGGTTTAACACATTTGTTGCCTAGGTTTAATGGTTTTGTAGGCGAGGATCCGCATAAGCTTGTGAAGGAATTTCAGGTTGTATGCTCTGCACCTTCCGAACCTTCACTAGAGGATATTGTCAAACAAATGGCTGAAAATAATCTTCAGTATCAACAACAAATAGATTCTACTCTTCAGACTTTACAAACACAGATTGGACAGCTTGCCACTTTGATGAATGCCATGCAGCAAGCTCAAGGATCAAACCAACAAACCTTGGAAGAGCATTCTGTTTTTCAAATAGAGTTGCTTTATGAAAATATTGATGATACCTGTAATGATTTGCTTGCATCTGATTTTCCATCACTGTCTAATTTTGATGATGTTTACGCATGTTCTGATTGTACTGACACTAACGTTTATGTTGTATGTGCTGAGATTGATGTTGCCTTGCAGGGTAAAATATTTAATACAGGTGAAGTTGTTATCGATGAAGCTGTTCATGCAGCTGATACTCTTGACATCCCGGCTGCCTCAAGCACTCCTTCCATTGAGCAGCCACCTTCCCACGAGTTGAAGCAACTTCTTGAAAATTTGAAATACGCTTATTTAGAGAGTAATGAAAAACTCCCGGTTATAATTTCTTCTAACCTTGATTTTGATCAAGAAAATAAGCTATTACAGGTTTTGAAAAAGCATAAGAAGGTGATTAGGTGGACTTTGACTGAAATTTCTGATATTAGCCCATCTATAATTTTGCATAGGGTCTCAATTGAAGGGGAAGATGAAACAAAAGTAGTGGGGCAGCCCCTCAATCTTTTGATCTCTGATGTTGTGGAAAAGAAGATCACGTGCCCATTCAACACTTTTATTTATCGAAGGTTCTTCTTTGATCCTGGAATAAAAGGCGAAGGCACTAATAAAAATTTCAAGTTCAATGAACATTACCCAAAGCTACTCCATGAGAGCCCCACTTTGGAAGAAGAAAATGTAGAAGATATCTCTTTGAGAAAGGATGCTTATGTGATCACCTATCCTCCTTGACTACTCGGGTGTGTTTTTTCCTCTCTCTCCTCTCTTTTATTTTATGTTTGTTTCTTTCATTGAGGACAATGCATGTTTTAAGTGTGGGGGAGGGAATCATTTATTTTTCTTTGTTTTTGTTCTTTGTTTTGTTTTGTTTTGTTTTTAGTTATTATATTAAAATAAATATGCATCGTTTTGAAAGTTTTAGGCTATAGACTGATTTGAGTCGAGGTTGCGGAGACTTGGGAAAAATTCGCAAGATCGGTATCGTTCTAACACCGTAAGTCTCCTGCATATGGAAATCAATTTGAATTTTTTATTATGTTTTAGCCTTAAATTCTCATTCTCTGACAGCTCTTGAGTAGTTTATTTCAGCAGTCGGCACCATCTCTCACACACTTTACGCAGGGAAGCCGATGAATATAAGTGAATGTTCTGAGAAAAAAAAAGAAAAAAAAAAGAAAAAGGTAATGCACCTTCTAAGTTTGGTGACCCTCACCCGGTCACTTAACCCAACGGTTGTGTAACCTTCAAAAAAAAGATTTTCAATACTCTTTGTTAGTTGGTTCAGCGGTTTCTGGTGCTGAACTTGGTAGGGAGGATTACTGTCCGATCCCCCGCAACTACAACTGAGTAAACAAAGGGCTATGCCACGTAAGTACCAGAACCCCGTGCAGAAAAGGATCAGAGTCACTAACCGGTCGTCTTGCTATAAGTGTGTGGAGATAACGGGCTTAATGTGATTGCGCCGGAATGAAAATGAGCAAAAAGGATGAGTAAGTTAGGCTATGGTATAATAATATGATTTGAATTGGTTTGTGTATTTAGGAGGCTTATTTCTGCATAACTGTGGTTAGTGTTCTTATGATGTCCTTAATATGCAAGATTAGTACCTGTCGATGCAAACTTACCCGAAGAAGATTTGTAGCCTAGGATGAGTAACTGTTGATGTATTTGTGCTTTCTTTGTTTTGTTTTTCATTTTGCTCGGAGTGCAAAAGTTCAAGTGTGGTGGAATTTGATCAGTGCATTTAGATGCATGTTCTTCCATGTTTGTCCTTAAGCATTTCTTCCATTTATTTTAATTATTTTTATGTTTTAATGTATTTTTATATTTTATTTTATTTTTAGCTTTATTTAATTTTCGCACTTTATTATTCAGCTTTAGCAGTCTGCACGGAAATGATCATAACTGGAGTTCCGGGAGTCCGATTGAGGCGTTCTAATAATCTCCGGAAAGCTAAGAGAGAGAGCTACGACTTTCATGTTGGAGTCGAAGTCAGGCTCGGAGCCGATAATTCCCAGTTTTGCGTTTAAAGCTGCGGCACTTTGTATTTTCAGTTTCGGGTCGCTAGTAGTGGGCCGGGTTTTGTAATTCGACCCAGTTGGGTCATATACATTTTCTGGCTAATTCCTAATAGGTCTAGCAGCCACGAAACACAGTTCATTGTTTTTTTACTATTCACGATTTTGTTTCCAAACTTTTGCTCTGTACGCTTGAATGGAGAACTAAACATCCAGAGTCGATCTACTGTAATCGAATTCCAAAAGCTTTGAGGTTTTTATTTTATCAATTCAATTTCGTTTCTTTCAATTATATTCTATGAATTTGCATTTGCTTAATCTGTTATTTCGTGGAATATTTTGATTAATTTCGTATGATTGTATTCCTAACTGTTAATCGTTGTTTACGTCGCTTCGTCGTTAAATTGCTATCTATATCGTGTTTGCTTAATTCGCGATTGTATTAATCCGTTTGCTTAATTCGGAATAGGAATCCAATCTGTTTAATATCTTTTGCGCTTGTCAATTGGTATTGAAATCGAATAGAGATCGAAGCCGCTTAGGGAATTGGTAAGGTAGAAACCTATGATAAGCCGGAACCGAAAACAGTAGATTGGCTTAATTTTATAATCACTTTTTCAAAACAGCTTATTTCATTAATCGCTTTTGATCATCACTTTTTCTATAAATCGAACCTGAACCAACCCCCCATCGATTTTGATTAGTTGATAATAAACAAGAATCCTTGAGAGACGATATTCGAGTCACTTGTCGCTATCTACGGTTTTATTCAAAATAACTTGTTTTTGATCCGTGTGCGACAGCGGATCAATGCTGCTATTGAGAATCCTCCTCTTATGGACAATAGCTTTGAAGCTTCTTCTGCTGGACCTTCTGTTTTGATAAACACCATGAAGACTCTTCAACAGAATCAAGCTGCTCTAGCTTCTCGTCTGGACAAGCATGAGGACACTCACAATGAGTTCAGATCATTCATCAATACGCAAACAGAAGACTCTACTGAGATTAAAACCCTTCAGGACCTCTTAGCTTCTAAGCTTGGCTAGTCGTAGTCTGTCTTGGTTTTAGATGTTTTCTTGTTTTATGCATCTGTTTCTTGCATCTGCTTTTATCCCTTGTGTACTTCTGATATTTTGTTGATTAATGAAATCATTATCTTCTTCACTTTATGTGTCTTTTATCATCTGAATCTTTTAATGTTTTTTGATGTTATGACAAAAAGGGGGAGAAACATGATAATTGATTTGGTTTATTATATCAGTTGCTGGGATTAAGTCTCAACATTTCCTAACAATATTTGCAAGTTCTATGTCTTTGAGATTTTTTGCAGGATTGAAGATATTCTGAAAAAGCTCAACATGAGAAGCAAATACATGAGGAAAAGTAATTCTATAAAGAAGCATGTTCTTGGAAAACTGAAGCAAGCTTAGTGCTGTGAAGCTTCAAGATCAGAAGCAAGAAGAAGAATGTTCTGATATTCATTCGTAGAATGCTCTGATATATTCTCTCTGTAGAATATGCTCTGATACATTTTCTTCTTTTGAATGTTCTGATACATATTCTTTCTTAAGAATGTTCTGATACATTCATGCTCTGATATTTTTGTCTAGTATGCTCTGATACATTTCAGGATGTAAAGATGCTCTGAAGATGCTCTGATACATTCAAGAATGTTCTGATACAATCAAGCATGCTCTTACAAAGAAATTCAAAGCTCTGAAGTTGTCCTATGGAAGCAAGAAGAAAAAGCTCTGAATATTCTGAAGTTCTAGGCAAAGTGAAAGTCTCTGCTGAAATGGAAAAATACTCAGGGAAGTCTTTTATTTATAAATTCTTCTAGTATTTATTTCAGGGGGGAGATTGTTAATCTCAGGGGAGACATATTCACACACTCTGTTTATATGCTTATGCTATATCTGTGTAATTGTCTTTTGTCATCTGATATTCTGATTGCAAATTCATATCAATTATATATGTTTTTGTCATCATCAAAAAGGGAGAGATTGTTAGAACAAGATTTGTTCTGATCAATATTCTTGTTTTGATGATAACAATATATATGAATTTTGTATAAGACAATGTGGTACTCTAATCCTTTGCATTTTCCATTTCAGGAAATATATAAAGAGTATGCACAATTCAGCGCTAAGAAACACTGACTCAGAAGGTTCAGGATTGCAACATCAGAACATGCTCTCGCAAGACATCAAAAGATGGTCAAGTAGAATCAGAACATGGTCTATGTAGCATTAGAAGAACATGAAGTCAGAAGCAGAAGCACTGAAGTTCTTATGGTATCACGCTCAAGCACTTCAAAGTCAGAAGACAAGAAGATGCTCTGCACCAAGCTGTGACTCTGATTATTCAAACGTTGTATTCACAAATTTGAGATCAGAAGCTAGTACTAGATGACAGGCTATTAAGTCTAATCTCTGACTGACAAAAGGAACGTTGAAGCTACAAAAGGCAAAGTCAGTAAAAGCAGGAAAAGCATGGCTCGAGGTAGTTGACAAAACAGTGAAAACATTAAATGCAAAGTTGTACTATTCACGCAATGCATTAAATGCAATTCAACGGTCATCTTCTCAAACGCCTATAAATATGAAGTTTTGATCAGAAGCAGTAACAACAATTCTTGCAAAAATACTGAAACGCTGTTGAAATCAAAACTCACAAACTTCATCTTCAACCTCACAAAATCTTGTAATATTTAATGAGTGTTAAGCTTAGAACTTAAGAGAAATATCACAGTTGTGATTATAGCTTATTAAGAAGAAATTCAAACTCTTGTAACATTTATTTTACATTGATTGTAAAAGGTTCCTAGAGTGATCAGTGAGATCAGTAGACTCTAGAAGACTTAGAAGTTTCTAAGTGGTGATTTCCTAGAGTGATCAAACTGTGATCAGTATACTCTAGAAGACTTAGAGGGTATCTTAGTGGAAAACCATTGTAATCAAGATTGATTTGTGGATTAAATCCTCAGTTGAGGTAAATCATTCTAAGGGGGTGGACTGGAGTAGTTTCGTAAACAACGAACCAGGATAAAAATAATTGTGTTCATTGTTTTTATCTTAAGAGTTTTTAAAGTCACACATATCAACCCCCCCCCTTTCTAAGTGTTTTTCTATCCTTCAATACCACAACGACTATCCCTTGTCAACCAATAAATGAGGCAGTCACAATATTTCTAGCGAATCAAAGACGTCTCAAGATCATATGACTTGTTCAAAAAAAATGAATCGAAAAAAAAGAGAAAAGAAATCCCGCTAAGTCAACAACTTGAAAACAGGTGACTTAGGAAAAAATTAGGGCATCCCGCTAGACTTCAGACCCGACATTCAAAAGAAGTTGTCCAGGAAAAAGTTAGGGAAACAAAAAAGATCTTCAACAAAAGGGAAAAGTCGTATGACTATAAATTCAAGATCGTGTGATCAAACACCAAGAATAAAAGGTAAGTGACTGCCATGTCCAAACACTTCATTGATTCCTCAATCGTCTCAAACTCCTCTTGAAGGATGAATGCTCGCATCGAGTTAACTGAACTTAGGTTGGAGAACATCACGAAGGGGGTGGGCACCAATAAAATTTTTAGCCTAAAAATCCTTTTTTCTAAAACCGTGAACCTGGCCACGTTACAACCCTCAAAAGTCCTAATTGAGGCAGGGTTAATTTGAAAGCATATTGTAACAAGAATACGGTAGACTGACTCCTATGAGTTTTGCTAAGCGCTTGAGTGGGTATCACACCACCTTTCATAAAAAGATCGATGCTTTGACATCCTTTCAAAAATTTCTTCTTTAAACTTCAAGACATACATGAACTTTGACTTAGAATTATATTTCTCATACTAAACATTCTTTGCATATGAACAAGTACTTGACACCAGGAAAGCTTCCATCATGAGCTGCACATGAAAAGTTTAATCCTCTCAAGGGACAAGTTATCTTCAGAACTCCTTTGAGTTTGAGCAAGAATATCTCAAATTCTGATCACCCTCAGGGGCACAAAAGCGGTCGAAACACTCTGTTGAGTAAGCGTTCAGATATCTGGGGCAGTCAAGTCAAGATTCAAATAATCTCTCAAAAGCACTGAACAGTCACAGTTTTATTTTCCCCGCAAAACACTGCTACAATTTGTTGTCATCGTTAACAACATTTTGCATTCATACATCATATACCTCATGGAATATGCATAACATTCAGCATTCTCGTTTATTTCGAGAACCTCATAACACAATACATGCATCATGACATTGCATAAAACTAATTTTGCCTTTTCAGGTCATTTCACAATCAAAAGAACATTATCATCCAAACATGGTGTAAAGTCGACCGTATCAATGATTCAATCTTAACGCTCATTCAAGACACAAATACAATTCCGATGCTTCATTCCGGGTCTTTCTTCAAAGATAATTCTGAAACAATCAAATAACTTCTCATCCTTTCGAGGAACCTTTCCAGGTAGTCTTCTTTAAGACATTTCTTATCCTTTCTAGGAACCTTTCCAGGTAGTCTTCTTTAAGACACTTCTCATCCTTTCTAGGAACCTTTCCAGGTATTCTTCTTTAAGACACTTCTTATCCTTTCTAGGAACCTTTCCAGGTAGTCTTCTTTAAGACATTTCTTATCCTTTCTAGGAACCTTTCCAGGTAGTCTTCTTTAAGACATTTCTTATCCTTTCTAGGAGCCTTTCTAGGTAGTTTTCTCTAAGACGTTTCTTATCCTTTCTAGGAGCCTTTCTAGGTAGTCTTCTCTAAGACGTTTTTTATCCTTTCTAGGAGCCTTTCTAGGTAGTCTTCTTTAAGACGTTTCTTATCCTTTTGAGGAGCCTTTCTAGGTAGTCTTCTCTAAGACGTTTCTTATCCTTTCTAGGACCTTTCTAGGTAGTCTTCTCTAAGAAGTTTCTTATCCTTTCTATGAGCATTTTTAGGTAGTCTTCTTTAAGATATTTCTTATCCTTTCTAGGAGCCCTGTTTAGGTAGTCTTCTTTAAGTCATCTCTTATCCTTTCCAGGAGTCTTTTTAGGTAGTCTTCTTCAAGAACTTTCCCATCCTTTCCAGGAGCCTTTTTAGGTAGTCTTCTTTAAGACATTTCTTTCCGAGTTCTGTTTAAAGCACAACCCTCCTTAAGCCAATTTTCTATCCTTTATAGGAAATTTTTTAGGTAATCTTCTTTAAGACATTACTTCTTGAGCTTTGTTTAAAGCGCAATCTTGTTTAGGACAGTTTCCTATCCTTCTCCAGGAACCTTTTTAGGTAGTCTTCTGTAAGACGTTATCTCATTCTAATAAGTTACTCCTTCGAATATAGTCTAGCGTATGAATCATTCTGAATACTCAACAAAACATTATCCATCAGATACAATCAAGATATATGATTCATTCTGAAAATCATCTGCTTCAGACAAACATTCTGAAAAAGTATCTACTTTGGATGGCATCTTTAAGCCGATTCCCGACAACACTCCGTCAGCATCTAGATGGCATCTATAAGCCAATCTCCAATAACACTCTGTCTCCGAATGGCATGTTTAAGCCCATCTCCAATAACACTAATCCCTGCACCGGCGAGTGCAAATTTCAGGGCACTTAAGTGTTCAATCATCTTCCACCTTCAGATCACGATAAGCAAACAAGCCAATCTACCTCTTCAGGTTTAAGAAGATTGAACAGGGACAGCTGTTGCACCCCAAAATTTGCCCTCACATATTTTCACATGTCATTTTATTTTAAATAATTGACATAGCCCAGTTGGTAAGAGTGTGAGGCTTGCAGCTAAAACGTTCCGAGCTCGAATCTCACTCCTAACATTTTTCCCTTTTATTTGGTTCTAACTTTAGCCTTAATTTTATTTTATTTATATTCATGAAATCATAAAAAATAATTTTTTTAATTATTTAATTTTAATTTTCGTATTATTAATTAAATTTTCATTTTTTTTAATAGTTAAATTTTCATTTTATGCACTTTTTAGTAAAAAAAATCAAAAAAAAAATCCTAAAATATTCAAAAAAAAAATCCAAAAAAGATAAGTCTTGATGTTGATTTATTATTTAAAGCATTTTTGTACAAAATCAATTTGAATTAATATCTTAATTAGGTTTATTTATTTTCCTTTTCCATTTTACCCTAATAATTCTAATATAAATAGGACCAACATTCACTAACAATTGGCTGGAACCTATTCTCTGCCATACCTACACGTACTTATTTCCTACACCATTTTTTCTCTCACAAAAAAAAACCCTTACACTCTTTTTCACGTACAAAGCCATCCAATCCTTATTTTTCTATTCACTACATACTAACAAACACACATTCTAACATACACAAAGAAACCTGTAAATTCCAACACCAATTCATCTCATAATACCACCTTCACCCTACTCAAAATAACAAACCTGTGACCTTTTAACATCCATTAGCCATCAAAGTCCAACTTCAAAACAACCTCATTTACATCATTATCAAAATACCCTTATCATTCACAAAGGCAATAACCATCACAAACCTTATCAATTCCATCACCATGATTCATATTCATAGACCAAATTACCACTGTCCAATCCATTTATAATTCATGAACAACAACAACTAACAAGAACAACATTGTATTTGTTTTTATTTGCTCCTAACATCATAACTTGAACAAAGTTTGGATTTTTGCAGAAAAAAGAGAAAGGGAGAAGAACATCACACATCCCTCCAACCACTGGACAACACTCTCCGACGAAGTTACGACCGACGACCACCCAGATCCGAAGCCGACATCACACCACGTGTTGGTTCATCCATGGCCGCCGCTCAGATCCGTGTCGACACGCACGATCGATGGTTTGAATCTCGCCTCTTTTACTCTTTTCCTTTATGTCCTTTTTCTTACATTTATCGTTGTTGAAATATTGAACTTGTGATGATTGTTAGAAAAATCAATTTAAACCGAATGGAATCGAGGCTAGAATCGTGAACGGAATCACTTTCCTTATAAGTATTTCAAGCACTTTCAATATGTCTTAGAGTTGGAACGCAGGAATACCCAGGATAATTTAGCCTTTTATCGAGTTTGCATAAGACCGACGAAAACTCGAATGTAGCGAAGAGTGTCTGGAATTTTAGTGAAGATGATAGGCTTATCAAATGTACATTTGTATTATTAATTTCTGAATCAAAAATGAGGTTTTTATAGGCCACTTTAGTATTGTTTCATAAGGTAGCGACCCTTCGTGAAACAGTTCCTTTTCCAAAGTTACAATGCTTGGCCTATTGCAACATTTACCAAGAGTTGCATGTTTTCATTCTGCAACACTTTACGAAGTGTTACATATTTCTGATTCAAACTACAAACAACCGATTGCAACACTTCACGAAGTGTTGCCTATTTTCATATTCAAAATACAAACTTCACATAGATATTTTCTTGTCATTTTGGAACACACCTATGGTGATTAAATATTATTAAATATTAATAATTTCCAACAATCCCCCACTTGTTCTAATAATGACAAGATCAATTCCAGAAAAAAGGGAAACAAAGAATGTTAATACAATTAAGTATCTTTCGATTTTAAACTTAATCTTAGTAAGGATAACGCAAAGTCTAATCGGAATATTAGGTAGCAATGCTTTTAAACCATTAATCCATATGATTATACCGGCGTTACGTTACACACATTCTTTAAGGGTTCTTCGCCTACATTTCTCGCCTAGCACTTATTTATGGCCATGTGCTATCCTGTTTCATGAATTTTTCATGAGAGAAACTCCAACTCTCACTTTGAGACGGCACCATCTCGAAATTCACATAGGTGAAGTTCATATTTTGTCTTTTTCCATAAGACATGTACCCTCGGTATTGAACTTCATTAAGAGTTTGAAATAAAACTCAACCCTCGTTTTAAGGTCAACATTATCACGAAATGTTTGACAATTATCCAAATCAACGACTTGTTGTTACCCATTGAAAATCTTGAGGTTAATGTTCTGTTAACATAAGATTGGGTTGCCGCCATTGTCGGAACTCTTACTCAAGAAGTTTCAACCTCCTACATCTCGAGGTTGTTTTTACTAAGTCTCTGGCCAGTGGCTTAGTAAATGAATTTCCCAAATTATAGATCGATCGCATATATGTGAGGAAATGATTACATATTTAATCAATTTTCTCACGAATGTCTAAGGCCTCAGTGCCCAGACTTTTCATTTTACACTTATCTATATTCTCTTATTAAATTGGCTTGACTAACGCATTTTGTTAACACCTTTGAAATATTGTGTTTAGCCAATGGAACTTCCGAAAGAAGGTCCCTCAATCATTTAACTTCTTTGACCAGTGGAAGCGAGATCCACATACCATGGCTCCATGGTCAATATAGTGATGTATGCTTGTTTCTTGCTCTTCCAAGAAATCTCACCTACAACTAGTGTAAATATCCACTCAGTTGTAATTTTATGATCTCCAACACTCGATATCCAACTCATATTGGTATATCCTTCTAATATGATAGGAAACCTACAATCATGGAGGTCAAGATTTTGGTTTCTTTAAAAGATAATCGAAAATCCTTGTGATGGCCTTCTAATGCTCACTATTTGGATTTCTAGTAAATCTACTCATTTACTAATTGCAACTGCTATATTGCATATAGTATATTGCATTAGAAAACCAATTTCACTTGTGTATTCTAATATAGCCATAACACTTTCATTATCATTTTAGCACTAAGATCAAATTGAATATTCACTTTTTGAAACGTGACAGTTTGAACTTATCAAGAACTTTCTCAACAAAGTGTATTTGACTAAGTTCATAACCCCCACTATTTTTGCATTACGTTGATCCCCAAAAAAGTGTCAACTAGTCCAAGATCTTTCATCTTGAATGTGGAAGTTTTCTCAATATGTTTTTAACCCCCACTTTTTCGCTTTACTTTGATCAAAAAGAGTGTCCACTATTTCAAGATTTTCCATCTTGAATGTGGAAGCTAGAAACCTCTTTGTTTCTAAGATTAAACTCATCCCGTTAATGATCAACATGTAATCAAACATATAGACAAAAGAATATCACAATATTCTCACACAACTTTGTGTACAAATACTTGTCACAAGAATTAGATGAAAAAATATTCTTAGATAATCATGCATGATGATGCAAGAAGGTTTTTAGATGAAGTGAGAGATAAAATTATGAGCAATTTAAAATAAATATTATGAATTGCAATGAGTACCTTAGTTATATTCTCTTGTCTCAAATATTCACTTGAATTTCTATGTTCAACCTTCTTGATCAACTTCATCATTGACGTGCATGAAACTTTTGATCCTTTTTCTTCTTTGATAACCTTTGTCTTCATCAAAACTATATATAAGATATATTCTTCACAATCTCCCCCCTTTTGATGATGACAAACTCTTTGAATTCTTGTTTTGATAAGATTAAAAATTCTCCCTCTAACTCCTCCTTAATCGGAGAATCTTACAATGACAAAGTCAAACTTTTATTGTCATTGTTTCGGTGCTTGTTTTAATCCATACAAGGATTTAACAAGCTTGTACACTATTTGTTCATTAACGGGAAGTATATAACCTTATGATTTCTCCATGTAAATCTCCTCATCGAGATCTCCATTTTAGGAATGTCATTTTGACATCCTTTTGATGAACTATAAGTTCATGGAAAACTAATGCAAACAATACTCTAATTGTTGCCGTCCTTGCTACTAGTGCATATGTGTTTAAATAATTAACACATTCCTTTTGTCTAAACACTTGGCTATTAATCTAGACTTGTAGGTGTTTAGTGTACCATCTTTATGATACTTTCTTCTAAACATTCATTTGCATCCAATGGATCTTGATCTTTTAAGTAAATCGACAAGTTCCAAGTATAGTTTGACATTATTGAATTTATTTCATCTTGGATACCATCCTTCCAAAAAGAGGGTTCCATTGAAGTTACTACTTCATTATGAATCTTAGAATCATCTTCCTACTTGAAGAATAATTGGAATCTTAAGAACAAAATTCTCATTATTTCCTTCTACTTGAAGAAATAAGTCGAGAATTTATTCTGTTCGGTCTTAGATCCTGAGTCTTTCGAACTCTCTTTCTTAACCTAAGTTCGAGTTGTTTTTCAACCATCATCGACGAACTTTCGGTTTGTGTTTCAAAAATTGTGGATAACCTTTCTCACGAGGTTCTTCAAATGTAGGAATCTCAAATTCCTTATCCTCCACGATAAGGTTCTCAAAATTCTACATCTCGTTATGAATCATATTTGAATGATCTTTATATGTCTTATAATAATAAGTTTCACAAAATATTATTCACGTAGCATCCAAATCAAAATTCATTTACAAGATTTAAAATCATACACAGTAATGAATTAACCATTTCTATTTTGATGATAATTTCAAATTAATAAATTAATATGCTCATGTCTCTTCCATATAAATGTTTCAAAAAATTTAATTTATCATTTTAAACGAATTATGTACTGTTACTATATCTTTATACTCAAATAAAAAACTATAATTTGAGAGATATAATTATTAAGACTAGAACAATATATATTTTATGCATATATATACATATACTAAAACATCTTTTAAGAAGGATAAATAAACTAACAGGTTTATGCAAAGTTAGTATGTATATATATGTACTATGTACTGTTTCGTTACACTACGCTGCTTGGGGACACTGTTTCGTTACACTACACTGCTTGGGAACACCGTTTCGTTACGCAAAACATGTTACGTTAAATGAATATTTAAACAACATTTCAAAACATTCAACACTGTTTGAAATATATATATATATATATATATATATATATATATATATATATATATATATATATATATATATATATATATATATATATATATATATATATATATATATATATATATATATTCTACTAACACATACAACCATTCATGATAAGGCACTTTTAATATTGCATCTCTATAGTTAATAGTATAATAGCCACAAAATCTATGCATTGCAACGTGACATTGAAGCCAAACACATGTAATATCTCTAATTGAATTTTAACGTACTGCACTATAACACAATGCAGAAAATTCCATATCTTTTAAATTCACAAAATACTGATCTATATACAAAAATCCATAACGTAACATATGTATATATTCAACGGTGAGAGTTATTCATTGACTCAGTGCGGTTTGATACGCTACTATCGTAAAACAATCTTTTGAAATTTATCTTCATGTTTTTCAACACAAATAATTACATATATATGCAAGTAACCCAAATCACATATGTTCATATATTAAAGATTTTCAATTATATGCATATTTAATGCACTTCCAACAGATCAATTCTATAAGAATGATAAGATTTTAATATTATCATTTTCAAGGTTCTAATTCCAAATAGAAATTATAAAACGTACCCGGATCTATAATATAAATTCTTCTTGTCTTTAGAATGTGTTTAGGGTAGAACAATCTATCCTTGATGCTTGAAACAGAAGCCTCGTTTACCATAATACAAAATACTTATAAGATTGTTAGAAAAATCAATTTAAACCGAATGGAATCGAGACTAGAATCGTGAACGGAATCACTTTCCTTATAAGTATTTCAAGCACTCTCAATATGTCTTAGAGTTGGAACGCAGGAATACCCAGGATAATTCAGCCTTTTATCGAGTTTGCGTAAGACCGACGAAAACTCGAATGTAGCGAAGAGTGTCTGGAATTTTAGTGAAGATGATAGGCTTATCAAATGTACATTTGTATTATTAATTTCTGAATCAAAAATGAGGTTTTTATAGGCCACTTTAGTATTGTTTCATAAGGTAGCGACCCTTCGTGAAACAGTTCCTTTTCGAAAGTTACAATGCTTGACCTATTGCAACATTTACCAAGAGTTGCATGTTTTCATTCTGCAACACTTTACGAAGTGTTACATATTTCTGATTCAAACTACAAACAACCTATTGCAACACTTCACGAAGTGTTGCCTATTTTCATATTCAAAATACAAACTTCACATAGATATTTTCTTGTCATTTTGAAACACACCTATGGTGATTAAATATTATTAAATATTAATAATTTCCAACAATGATCTGGTTGAAATCTAAAAAGTGTTCGTTATTGAAATGTTGGATCTTTTGTTTTGAAAAGGTGTTGTTGTTGAAATCTTGAACCTTTGTTTGATTGAAATCTAGAAAAGTATAAAACTATCTACTGCTACTTTTTTTCATTGTAATGTCATTCATTGTTTTTTTTAATATTTTTCTTTCATTTTCAATTTTTTGATTTATTTACTTTAGTTAATGGTTTATTTTGACGGTGGGCTTTGAGCCCGTTTCTTTATTTGGATAGTAATATTTATTTTTATTGGGATTGATTCATTAGCACTAATATGATGTCTAACCAATTTAATTCACCTTATAAAAAAAGTGATAATTAGAATTGTTGCAATATAGTAACTTTAGATTAAATTTTTTTTTGTTCCCTTGCCTTTCTCTAAACGTGTGTATTTGTGTAGTGTATGTCTATTGTTTTTTTTTATAAATTTAAATGCCACTTGTTATGATATGATTGGTGGGAGGAAAACCTTTGGAAAATTAAATATTCGTTTGTGTCATATTTTAATCTTTGTTTCTTCAAATGTACCCTTATGTTTTCTTAGCATTGTCTTAATTAAGAATTTAGAAATTAAGTAATTTGAGTTTAGCTATTTGAGTTTATTATTAAAAGAAAAATATCAAAAATATTATTTTAGTTAGTATTTGTTTAGAAATTAATGTATGTGTTATTTTTTGTTAATCGTGATTAATATTTGTCAATATTTTTATCATTTTTCATATATCATTATTATATATCCGTACTAACATTTTTTTGATTTTTGCGAGGTATTACAATATTTGAGAATCTTGGACATAAGCAATTTTAATCAATTTTGTATACATTATTTCTTTCTATTTTTCCGCATTTTTTTATATTATGTAACTGTTCATGGTTGTAATAGTTTTAAACTAGGTTTTACTTTCCGCACTCCCCGGTTTATTGTAATCCCCCTCCCCGAAGTCATGTAATAGCTTAGGTTTACTTTCCGTTTTTACTTTTTGCACCTTTAAACTGCTTAGATGTATGCTAATAGGATTGATTGTATGATAAGATTAAAATCAATCAGTAGATCACTAACCTTCAAGATTAAATAACTGAATCTAACACACC
The DNA here is from genome assembly GCF_029867415.1 of Vicia villosa. Taxonomy (NCBI): domain Eukaryota; kingdom Viridiplantae; phylum Streptophyta; class Magnoliopsida; order Fabales; family Fabaceae; genus Vicia; species Vicia villosa. Next base: position 38,732,017 of record NC_081185.1, on the reverse strand, counting down.
CTTTTTATTGTTCACACACTCACCTTTAGGGTTTCTCCTCTTCTGTTGCCTTCTAAAAAATAATAGTCAAGTCCCTCGAGCGTAGGGATGTCTTAGCCTATGCTGCCTTCGATTCAAAATCACCATGTCCCTCCGATTTAAAGATCATAGTCCCTTCGATGTCGCCTTCGGTATAAATGATCTTGTCCCTCGATTAAATGGTGATAGTCCCTTTGATGGCTAAGGCATCCTTACTGGTTGCCTTTATGACTATTCATATCTCATAGGACTTCCTACCTTCTTTATGGTATGGATAGCCCCTATGACGATTCGATGACCCTTTGATGACCCGCACATCCAATGTATAGGACTACCTGCCCTTATATGGTATGGATAGTACTATCGCTCAAGGAAAGTCTTTAGAATAGGAAAGACCTTACAATTTTAGGGTAGGTAACTCTTAAGTGCTTGCTTGCAACAAATCAAACGATTTTCACACCATGTTTTCTAACATTGTCTTTTCAGACATTCTCAAAAATAAAACTGTTTTTCTAAACACACACGACACTTTCAAACATTTCAAACAAAAAAAGTGAGCTAAGCAAACTAAGAGCCCATGGATAACCATGGATACAAGGGGTGCTTACACCTTCCCTTTGTATAACCTACCTCCTGAACTCAATCTCTTTTCAAAGAAGGTCTTTCCTGCTCTTTTATGCCTTTCCTAATTGGATAAAATAAAAGTCGATGGTGACTCTTGCCCACCGCAACATTTGTTTGTGAAACATTTAAAAAAGTCAGTTCTCCCACCGTGTTACAACATTGAATATGTTTGTCCTGAAATAATCCATTTGTTTTCTCTCTTAATTGCTTTTATTTGATTTTTGTGATATTCAACTCTTGTTTAAAGCGAAATACCTCTAGAGGGAGGATGATGAACACAATACCAAGAATTTCAAACAATATGCTTTTGAATGAGACCTTGCTGATGATGTGCAGACATTGCTTCAAATCCTCAAAAACGGGAGATATAAGAGAGATAGAACCTCGTTAACCCCTTCGAGCCTTGAAGTAGGAGTTTCTTTTTCTGTTCAGAAAAAACCCTCACATTTACCTCAGGGGCGGGTAGTCTTCAATTAATTTCAAAATAAGTGTCCTATCTGAGGATCATCATACCTTATTCCTCACATCAAGAGGTCGAAAAAAAATCAAAACCACAATGGTCATCCCTCACCGACCAAGGAATGAGGCAGTCACCATCAATTTCCAGCAAGTCAAAAGACTCAGGATCACACGACTTGTTCTAAAAAAGACTGAAAGGAAAAAAGAAAAGAAAGAAAGTCCGCTAAGTCGAAACTTAAAAACAAGTGACTTAGGCAAAAATCAGGGCATCCCGTTGGACTTCAAAATAAAAATTTAAAAGAATTTGTCCAGGCAAAAGTTATGGAATAGTGAAAAAAGAATGGAAAGCCTGAAAGGCGCAAAAGAATAAAAATCCTCAACAAAAAATCAAATTCGTGTGACCAGACACCAAAGAACAAAAGATAATTCCTCAAATCATCCCAAACTCCTCTTGAAATATGAGCGCTTGCATTGAGTTAACTAGACCTAGGACTGGAGAACATCATGAAGGGGGTGGGTACCAAATAATTTTGACCCTTAAATCCTTTTTTCTAAAAAACGTGAACCAGGCCACGTTACAACCCTTAAAAGTCTTAATTGAAGCATGAGTTAATTCGAAAGCATACTGTAAACGAGAGTACGTTAATCTTACTCCTATGAGGCTTGCTAAAAACTTTTGAGTTGGTATCTCACCATCTTTCATACAAAAAGAAAAAAAGATTTGATGTTACAATATCCTTTCAATAAAAAGTATTTTTAAGTTTCAAGACAAACATAGGCTTTGAATTAGAATTATCATTCTCATAATAAACATTCTTTGCATATAAATAATTGTCTGACATTTAGGAAGCTTGCATAATGAGCGTCATATGAAGAGTTATATTATCCAGAGGGAAAATTGCTTCAAGGATCTATTGAAGAGCAAATCTTTTTAAAGAATGATCTTAATCTAGGGCAGATCTTCTAGTGGCTTCGTTGAGTAAAAGAAGACCCAGTTTGAAATGATCAAAAGTTGATTGTTCAAAGTTTGATGATTGCAAAGGACTGACGTTTTCAAATATCTGTTTGAGCATGAAGAATGTCAAGTTAAGAAGCCTGGTTGTGTGGTAGCCTACTTTCAAGATGAAGTCTTTCATTCTTTCACATGCATGAAGCAAGGAAACATATTGTCAAAACTCTATTGAGTAGGGACATCATTTTTCAGTGATAATACTCCGTTGAGTAAGAATTTAGTCAATCTTGGGCAGTTATGTCAAGATTTAAATAATCTCTCGAAGTGAAAGTAATCAGGGACAGTCACCCAAGCATCATTAAAGCTACCTCCAACACTGGTCAGTCAGAGGCATTGTTTCAAAGTTCATAATACTCTAATAAATACTTAAATAATTTCCCCCTAAAAAATACCAACTAAAAAACTTAATAAGTAAAGAAGGGTGAGTATCCTTGCATTGGGATTTAATTCACCAATATCTACATTCAACCAAAAACACCTAATGTACCTAATAAATTTCAAAAAAACTAAAAAGTGGAGAAAGGTGGGAATCCTTGCATTGGGCTCTAGATCACCTATATCCACATAAAAAAAACCAACCAAATCTCTTTTGTTGTTTAGCTTTGCCTGGTTAGGTAAGAGCATGTTGTTTCCGCTCTATTCCCCAGCTTAAGTCTCCAAAGGTCGAGCAGCGGAGTGCGAATGTAACTGTTCAATAAAAACACAAAAACAAACAGAAAATATTGAGCCGAACTACGATAACTCTGATTCCTCAAAAAGGATACGTAGGCATTAGGGTAGGGCCCGAGCGAGCACAACTTTATTTTCCCTACATTTTGCATGCATTGCATTTCCTTAGCATTAAGCTTTAGACTTATACTTTTTTACACCCATAGATTAAGAACTAACAAGAGCAGATCCCGTGGAGTACGACGGACGTGAGGGGTGCTAATCTCTTCCCCTTGCGTAACTGACTCCCTTACCCTTTCTCTTGGTCGTAAGACCCATGTTTGTTTTCTTTTAGGTTTTACTCAATGTTTTCCTTTCCCTTCTCGTGGGATAAATAAACACATCAATGACGACTTCATTGTTTTTCGATGAGTTTTCTAGTTGCTTCAAATGGTGAGGGAGGGCCCGCCTTCGAAGAAGTTACGTTGAAGAAAGAAGGAAGGAAGCCGATATTGATCCGAGATATCATCCTGGGTCAGATCTACACTGTCCACAAACACGGTTCGAGCATGCTTCTTCCAGACCATGGCATCTGGATCGGTTTGCTGTCGAGGAGGAGAAAGCTGAACAATGGCGGGTATCAGAGGAGGCTGAAGGTCTATGGCCGGGAGAGGCGACCGAGCACCTGCCGAAGAAGATGAAGAGGTCCTTGAGCCAGTGCCCGGAGCAGGCTGCACATTGGCCAGACGACTGGTGGCGCCCTTCTTAGCCGCTTTGGCCTTGTTATGGGCATGCATCCGGACTCGGTCTTGCTTGCTCGCCATTGATCCTACAAAATAAACAAACAGGATATTAGTTTATAAAAAACTCGAACGAGCAAACACTTAAATGCAAAATTTGTGGAAATAAAATGGGTACCCAGGAGAGCCACGACCCCCTCGACTGAGTCACAGTCGACCAACTCCTTAACACTTATGTAACGAGGCTGCAGTTCTGGCTCCCCGTCAACATCGAACACCGGTCTCCCAGCACGGTCTACCTTTTGGAACGGGAAAAGCTCTGCACAAACCCGGACAACTTCTTAAAAGCGGCCCGGTCATCTTCATTCAGCTCCCCGACTCTAGTAAGTAACTGATCAGTATTATACTTAAAGTGATCCGAGGACCACCGAAAACAAAACACCCGCTTCTTCATCATCCTAGGATCACCAGTGTCGTTCGAGACCGGACGACTGCAGGCATCCAACATCAGCACGCGTCGGAGAACTGAGTCCCGAGCTACCGTCGATTGAGGCACGAGGAGAAATTAGCGAGTTTTGAAATGCTTGAAGAGTTTTCTCGCCTACTTTAGGTAAACCCAGCCATACCGTCCTTGGGCTGTCTTGCACTGCACATGAAAAAAGAATAAGAGCAGCAATATCCTGGCCCCAATCTCTAAATACCGGTACGTCAACTCAAAAGCATGGAGAAAGGCGATTGAGTTCCGATGGAGTTGGCTGGGCGCAAGCTCCAGGGGGTTGAAAACCAAAATTGGAAATCCGTGAACGGCAGCCGAAATCCCATCTCCCTGAAAACTATCTCGTACATGGGGATTAGGTCCGGGGGATAGGTACCGCACACCCGCACCTCTATACCGGGCACATAAACGACCTAGTCATTTTTTGCTAAATTTCCATCTTCGCCTACATCTCCAACGACATCTGTATGGACGTCCGAGTTGTTTGTGGCAAAGTGGCATTTTGAATCAAGCACCTCGGTTGCCACCCAATCCTCCACGATCACTTCCCGCTCGGCTTAAGGAGTGGTCGAAGACGATGCCGAAAGGGAGGTAAGCGTCCAATTATCTACTGGTTCGGCCATTATCACCTGAAAACTAGAGGAAAGAAGTGAATTCGACGATCAAATCAAATCCACCATTCCACCGCTAATCAAGTGAAAGGGTGTTTAATTGGTCTGAGGATAAAGTCTCCTCAACCAATACCCTCACTCGAGGAACATGAAATTGACCTCCCCAACGAGGATACCGATGGTCAGGACTCGATAAGATCGGGCCTAACGCCTCTAACGCGAGTAACCAACGGAGCCTCCATCAATTCCAAATTCCGATTGAAGCTCAACCGAAAAACTCAAGTAATTCCCCATGTAGAAAAATCTCCAACTAAAATCTGGAAGGGCGTTACTCTAAAAAACGAATCTCACGTTGATTAAGAACTAACCCTCAACAGAAGTGATGAAGAATACGACATGGCCGCCGTGAACCACCAACATCTCACCGAAAAATAACTGTCAATCACCCTAAGACTATCCTAGCCGCATGCATTCCAAAATCATACTTAAGGAATACATTAAAATAGAAGAAATAAGGAGTTAAGCTTACATGGAATAATTGGAAGAAATCTTGAAATGTAAGAAGGTAAGGCGCGTGCGACGGAGATGACGGCGGAGGAAACGACAGACGGTTGAAGGATATGAGAGTGCAGAAAGTGTAAAAATTCAAATAAGTGAAGGTTCAAAGTATTTATAGACGTTTGAAACCCTCACGTGACGTGCAAGCCTAGGCTTGGGAAGAGAAAAGGCCATTATTAACCCCTAACCCTAGTCACTAGGCTAGCAATTATCACGCATTAAATGCAACACAAAGCTCGAGGCAAACACACACACGCTATCTCTCCACTTCCAAAGAAGTTGTTCATCTCCCCGGACGCCCAGTTCATTCGAGCACCACTATTTTGTCCGGAAATAGCATCATCCCTCCTTGGAGAGTCTCTTATGCACGATCTTAAGTCATCGCTTCCACGACCGGAAGCAACAACTTGGAGGCTCTTGTTCTGGACCAGCCCAATTGTTCCAATAGTCCCAATCCACTCGTTAGCATGAAGTGACCCAATAAGAATTGGCCCAATCCATGGAACCGACAGAAGGAAAGTCCCCTTTCTACCGGGTACGTCTACTTTCTAGGTCCCACGACCATGGAATATCCGAGCATGCTAGTCAGTCATCCCCGGCAACAACTAGTCTCTTAAGCTTAGCTAGTCAAGACCTAGTCAACTATTCCCTATATTTTGGGCCGAGAAATCACGCCCAGGCCCACAAATATAGCGTGACCCAATATTCATCAAAGAGAACACTATAAATAGCCCTCTACTTTAGAAGGCAATGTAATCCTAACTTTTCCCAAAATCTCATACTTTTGGTTGTACCTTCTTGTTCTCTTTCTTACTTTGACATCAGAGTGGCTTGCAAGTATAACCCCATTTTTTTATCATCCATCACTGAAGATCAAGCCTACTGTTGCTGGCCACCTGTTCTGCTCGTCGCGAACAAAACTAAATTTAACTCTATTTAGAAAAATCAACCTTTAAAGTAAATATCGCATAAAATCTACATAAAATAATTAGAATGTAAGTGACGATAAATAAAATTTAATAAGTATTAAAAGATATTAAACTATAATAAAATACAAAATTTGATGAATGGTTTTCTTATTATTATTTGTTACAATGACGAATGTATCTCAAAACGATCACAAAAAGACAATTAAAAAAATTTATTTAAAGGAATTTCAATTCGAAAATTCTTATGAAAAATTTTAAAAACTAAAATTTTATAAATTTTATAAATTTTAATTAAATTATAAATGGAAGCTTTAGATAAAATTCAAAGATATAATTGGAATTTAGATAATGCTGCAAATTAAAATAGTAATTTTTATTATTTTTTATATAAATGGAATTCATCGTTTGTAATAAACGGTAGTTATTACCACTATAAGAGAATTTTTATCTTCTTTTGAAGTTTAAAAATCTATATTTATTTCATCTTTTTAATTTTTTTTTCAGGTTGTAGATCTATGGAGAAAATGAAAAAGCTAAACAATATCAATAATTTTTTATATCTTTTTCAGTTCTATTGTTTTTTATTAATTTCTCTCTATTATGTTTCACAATTTGTTGTATATATTTTTTAAGTTTTGTAACTATTTTTTTAATGTTGGTAAATATTTAGATTGAGATATTTCACAATTTTTTGTAACTATTTTTTTATGTTTTCTAAACATTGAGATTGAGAGGAGAATATTTAGAAAGAATACAATGAAATGTGAGGTTGTTTTTAGGTTAAATTATACTTTTAGTCCCCCTATTTTTTGTGATTCACGAAATTAGTCCCCCTATTTTAAATTTAAACAGTTTTGGTCTCCCTATTTTAAATTTAAACAGTTTTAGTCCCCCTCTCATATTTTTTCAAACAAAATCGATGAAATTTTTTTATTTTTTAACATATATTTTTATCTACAAAGTTCAATAATGGGTTTATATACGATAATTTGTCATGTTTTACAAATAATTTGTCATTTAAAAAATAAAAATATTGTTAATTTTAAGTGCAAAAGTATGAAAGGGGACCAAAACTGTTTAAATCTAAAATAGGGGGATCAAAACTGTTTAAATTTAAAATAGGGGGACCAATTTCATGAATCGAAGAAAATAGGGACCAAAATTGTAATTAAGCCTTGTTTTTATTAGAATGAAAAATGGATAATAATAGATAAAAGTGGTCATTCGATTGTAAAATTTTGTTAAAACTAAATTTAACTCTATTTGAAAAAAAAATAGAATATAAGTGACAATAAATAAAATTTAATAAGTATTAGAAGAAATTAAACTATAACAAAATAAAAAATTTGATGATTGATTTTCTTATTAATAATTGTTACAACGAGGATTGTATCTTCAAAATGATCACGAAAAGACAAAGTTAAAATTTATTTAAAGAAATATCAATTCGAAAAATTTTATGAAAAAATTTCAAACTAAAAAAATAAATTTTAATTAAATTATAAAAGGAAAATTTAAGATAAAAATAAAAGATATAATTGAAATTTAGATAATGCTACAAATTAAAATATTAATTTTTTATATTTCTTTATATAATTGGAATTTACCGTTTGTATTAAACGGTCATTATTACCGCTATCAAAGAGGTTTTCTCTTCTTTTAAAGTTTAAAAATAAATTTAATTAAATGTAACACGGAAAAAATGTGTTATTTTTTTACCATTATTCATGTTATTAATATATAAATCAATGAGACAAATTTTTATAAGTAAAAAATATTAGACAAACATATATAAGTAATATATGAGTTAAATAACATTATAATCATATGCTAATATAAACAATTCATAATTATTTATGATCACCAAAACAAAAATATATAAATATTCATTTTATTAATTGTGTGAATTTTATAATAATAAATACTTTATAAATTAAATCAATTACATGAACTTAAACACAACTAATAATAAAATGAACAAACCACTACCCGAACAAACACACGAATATTCATATCAAAATTCGTGCAAACTGACGGATTATTACATTTTTTGGTACAATTTAGAAACATATTAGTGTAAACGGGTCAGTACCCATACAAACGCACGAGTGTCACGATCAAAATTTCTTCGAATTCACAAGTTATTACATTTTTTATACAATTCAAAAAAATAAAAATATTTAAAAAATGTATGTATCCAAACACGAGGAAAATTTATTGTTTTTAACTATTTATATAACTAATATTACTATTTTGAATTATTTTGAATTTATGATACAATATTTTTTATGATAATATATTCAAATAATATTTTATTAATGTAAAACAATTTTGGTAAAAATATATATATTTTTAAATATGTATTTCTTTTAAAAATAATAAATTTTTTTGGTAAAACAATTTTGTTTTCCTTATTTAAATGTTTATTACGTTTTGAAAACAAAAGTTTGCGTACCACACCAGTACTCGTGGGAACGCACGGGTAACACACCAGTAGCATCTGAGAGTAACGATACTAAAATTCGTGCGAATCCACAGTTGTTTTTTACAATTATAGAAAATAAAATAAAATATATTTAAAATAATGTATGAATTCAAACAGGGAAATGTGCTATTTTTTAATTATTTATGTTACTAATATCTTAGTTTTTACATTTATTTTTAATTTAAGATACAATATTATTAAAAATGGTTAGCGCAACAATCGGGGAGGGTCGAGTTCGGGTGCATTGTTAATTTCTGGGACATTCCGCTTGAGCAACACACCTTTGTAGGAGACACACCGGACTATTATCCACACTCACACTTACATTATTCACTTCTCTTCCACATACACTTGTATCCGTTCATTTGTTAGCGCACAATTGGGGAGGGTCGAGTTCGAGAACATTGTTAATTTTTATGACATTCCGCTTGAGCAACACACCTTTGTGGGAAACACCCCACTTCTCCACCTAAAATCTTAAGGTGATAGGTGAGTGGGTTCTCCCACTTATATATGCTCAAGTCACTACATGCATATCCAATGTGGGACTATTATCCACACTCACACTTGCATTATTCTCAACAAAAATTGCGCGAAACACAGAGTTATCAGTTCAATTGTTTCACATAAAGTTAATGATAAAAAAATTGAATATTAAAAGAAAAATGAAGTTAATTATCAAACTATTAAATATTAACGAGAACAAGAAGTTACTAATTAAAATATTGAAACGGGAACATGAAGTTATTGATCAAACTATTGAATATTAACGAAAACATGAAGTTACTAATCAAAATATTGAATATTAACGGAAACATGAAGTTATGATCAAAATATTTAATGTTAACGGAAATATTAAATTACTGATCAAGATATTAAATATTAACGGGAACATAAAGTTACTAATCAAAATATTTAATAATAATAAATATAAAACTACTTATCAAAATATTGAATAATAATGGGAACATGAAGTTTGTGATAAAAATATTAAATAATAATATAAAATTTTACTATTGGTCTAAATATTTTTGACAATAATTCCAAAACAAAAATTATATATATATATATATATATATATATATATATATATATATATATATATATATATATATATATATATATATATATATATATATATATATATATATATATATATATATATATATGATGTGTCATATGAGAATGAATCTAAAACATTAGATTTTAATAATGGAGGAGAGAAAAAAAAAGATTGACACTTAATCTCCACCATTTATTTTAAAATCTAATGGTTCAGATTCATTGTCATATTCTCACATAAAAATGTCATTCTCATATGATACGTCCTATATATATAAAAAAATTATAAACACTATTTTATTATCTATTTTAAACAAATTTATTTTATTTTTATTATATTTTGAAAACAAATGCGCCTATCAATATTTCTTCATATCTTCATATTTATTTTTTCATATAATTTTTATTTAATTATTTTATTTAATTTATTTGATTTTTTATACATTTAAAACAAATGAACATACTATATTGGTACATTTTGTGAGAACGTACGGGTATACCACTAGTTTGTTTAAAAAAATATTAGTGTGTTTTGTTTCTACATCAAAAGCCAACTAGAAAAGAAAGAGTCAACAGAATAAAAAGCAAGTAAATTAGAAATAAGTGCAAAGAAGAATAATATAGAAATGCATTAAGAATATTAAAATGAATGATGGTTTTTTGTTGGACATCCCAAAGGCAAGACAATATGCAGCCCTTTCTAAGTTGATTTATATTATATTCTCTACTTTTTTAATCTAAAGGATAGCTCCCACTTTCTTTTGTCACAAAAAGAATACATTAAATTGATCAAAAAGTGAAAGTAGGGTTTCACTAAAATTTAACAAACATTTGTGGATCTTTCTCGATGATTCCCCTTTCATATAGCACCTATATCTCCTTAATTAACCTGCATGAAATAAAGAAATATATTGATCATGATAACCATATCATATCATTTCAATAATTTCATCAATGATATGCATTTAATCTAAGCATCACAATTTTAGTAAAATAAATTATTATACCTGCTGCTTTTTTGCAAATTGAGAGAAGGACAACTAGAACTGCTAGACCCCCAAACACTCCCACAATGATTGCAACTGATTTGCCAACTTGATCATCATTGTGGGAATCTACACAAAACAAAACACCAAGTTTTTGAGAAGAAAGTAATATAAATTGCGACAAAAGCTGAGAAATGTTTATATATTTCAGCAGGGCTGGTCCCGACTTTTTAAAAGTCCAGGGCAAAAAAAAATTGGGACCCCTAACAAAAAATTGATTTTTCATTCGTTTCTAAAATGAAGAAGAATCTCAGAGACAAAATAAAAAACATGAAGTCTTGGTTGTTTCTAACAGTAAAAAGAATTTTAATTAGATCAGAAAAATAACAAATCAAAATACAAATAAATAAATTTGATTTCATCATAAAAATTTGATAATAAATAAGTTAATTGTATGATAAACTTTTAAATATTTAATTATATAACATAGTCTTAAAATTTTATACTAAAATAAATTAAGATAAAATTATAAGGGTTAGAATAAATAATTATTAAAAATAAAATTTAATTTAAAATCTCATTATAAAGTTTAATTGACCATATACAAGTTATTTTATGATTAAAATTTGAGAAATTCTAATTGTCAAAATAATTATATCAAAAAGTTTATTGAAAAATAATAATTATTAGGTATAATTAACTAAATCTATTTTTTTATTTATTTTTAAAATATGTATAATTAACCAAATTTACCTTAACTACAGTTATTTACTTACTACACTTATATTCTCTGTAAATGAAGTGAGTGTTCCTTAAAAAAATGATAGTTGAACATTTAGAAGCCACTAAGTAGACATAAAGCTCTCAAATTAATTACAACACCACTGGACCACAAGCAACAAGATGATTATGAATTTCGCTAAAACGTATATATTATATTCTTTCGGTATTATATATCTAAACTACAATCCTAAAAATTGAGGCCACCCATTTTTTGAAGTACTGGACTATGGGTCTGCTTGCACGGGCCCAAGGCCGGTCCTATATTTGAGTCCACTTTAATATTTAATTTATGATTTGAAGAAATTGATAATCTTTTTAACACTAACCCCTCTAAAATAAATATGTCTGTGTTAGTGGCAAACACAGACACAGATACTGAAACTGATAACTATATTTTATTTTATTTTATTTTAAAATTATTACTGAAGTGTAAATGTAGTATTATGTCTGATATTTATGTTAGTGTCTATGTGTTTCATAGTTATTAAATCAAAAATGTTAAGGGTAGGAAATTAAGGAAGATAGACGTGAGTTTCGATGCTCTCTTTTTTTTTAAAAATTCCATTCTTTACTTTATGCTAAAACAAGACACTATTTAAAGGTGAAGAATATAGAATGTGATGCTAATTACAAAGGGGGTTTTCATGAAAAAGAGTAAAAACGAATAGCACCAAGGTGCATTTTCCAAAACAAAGTATAAAAAGCTAATATGCTTAATGCTTTTGCTCTTACTAATATTATTGACCATTGCATTTAGAAATTTCTCATAGGTACTTATGTTTCCCTTTTACCTCGAATTTTTCCTATTACTTTTCCATAAAGGGGTCTTTGAGGGTAGGTTACTTTAGTAAAGGAATTCGTTCTTTCTTCTTTGAATAAGAATCCAATTCGTTTATTTATTTATTCTCATATTATGCTTTGTTCATGCTTATCTTAAAAATACTTTAATACACCATTAGTTAAGCCATAAATAAATAAATGAGTGACAATCCTTTTAAGTAAGAGAAAGTAAAGTCATCAAGATACAATTATGTACAATGATATATCATCATGATATAATTTTGTGCTATCATCATGATATATTATCATGGTGATGGTGTGTATCTACAATTGCGGCATAATATATGTAGATGTTTTTTTAGATCTTACAACAATATTAATATTGCAGATGCAATTGCGGCAATTGCTATGATTTTCATGTTGAATGAAATATTATAAGAAAGTGTGTTTATAACATGTGAATAATTCTTATCTTATAAATCCGCGTAAGTCATTTACTATTAGGTTATCCTTATCGGACTACTCCGGATGTTTGTCTAGGGTTTAATGTAATTTAGAACCATATATGTTATGGATTTGAACATGAAAAAAGAAGAATGAGAATGAATATACCTCGTTCATCATAGTAACCAGAAGCCCAATACCGAGCATAGCACTGTCCCAAGAACACATCAGCAGCAGCTGCTGATCCACACAAGCTCTTCAGCTTTCCAACTGCATCAACCAAGCAAGTTGAACAATCTGTAACACTCAAATCCCCCAAACACTGCGCAAACCCTTGAACCAATCCAGAACTACTAACCCTAAATCCATTCGCGGTTTGCAAATCTTCAAGTACATCGTCTCTACGTCGAAAAAACTCAACATCACTACTCACACCTTTACTACATTTCTTATACCTAATACCCGTATCCAACTTTCCAAGAAAATCACCACTATGTTCATATCTCACATAACAACCTTCAAATTGCAAAGAAGCACCGAGTGAATAAGGACACACTAACCCTATCTGGTTAACACATCTTCCAACACACTTTGAGCAATCAAGTGGATGCAAATCACCTCTACATTGGTATAAACCATAAACAGCTCCATATGGTTGTGCTGTTGAGGTTTCATTACCGATTGCGAAAGAATCGTAAGTGACTTCTGATGAGGAAGATGCAACTGAAGATAGAAAGCTGTTGAGGTTGGATTCAAAGGGAGTGTTTGGTTGGTATTTTTCTTGTGAACAGCTTGCATAGATTGTGATGTGAGTTCTTGAAGGGTAGCTATGAGAAGTTGGAAATGAAGAAGAGAAAATTAGAAGAAATGAGAGTCTCAAAGATAATATGATGATGATTCTTTGAGTGGAGTGTAGTTGAAGATTACTCAACATTTTTTCACTTGATTTTTTCCCTCTTCAAGTGTCAAGTTTTGTTTTAGTTTTGTATGGTTTTTGGTTAAGATATGATGATGAGAGAGTGAGACAATGGTTTGTTTTAGTGATTGGTGAATGAAGCCTTTTCCTTTGTGAGACTTTAATTTGGTAAGGACATAGAGCATCTACTATGTCATGAGTGAGTAGTCAATCCAATGGTCAAAAAGATTAAGAACCAAAATTTCCATTTACATAAAAAACTAAATAGAGATTCCTTTGTTATATATAATATGTTTTCCAACTAACTTATTTGCTAATTGTTGCACATGAAAAAATTAAACAGTAATGCTAATCCATAAATTATATAAATACAACTCCATCTTGTATAGCCTTATCCGTTATTAAATATAGTAACAATGAATAAAAGATTATCAAATAGGTTACGATTACAAATTAAAAACAAAGCAATATCATTACGATTACAAATTTGACTAAAAATTGTACTATAGTAATACCCATAGGGTACCGAGGTCAAATACATTGACTTCATTGAGCATGACACTCTGTATTAAAATTAAATTTTGATCTAATTCATTCTTACAAAATTAATTTATAAGTTGAGAGATATCAGTCTATATAAAATTTTAACAAACTTTATCTTTAATTAATATGGGATTTGAGATCTTTCGAATTCACCCTCTCACGCCTAATACTCTATTGAACTTAGTGTGAAGATATAAACAACGGGCGATCTATGGTTCGATCCATAGACTATGATATTGCTGAAGAGGTAAAGCGGCAAGCAAAATATTGGAAGTATTACTCCGGGAGTTATCATCTTCACAGTGATTAGTGATTATCAAATTGTCGTTCGACAAATCTCGCGTTTTTGAGTTTGGTTTCGAATGGGTTTAAAAGTGTAAATGCGGGAATTAAACATATGAACATAAAAAGAATTTCATTCTTCAAAAAGTAGGAACTTATTAGGCATGCATATAATCCACTCTTCACAAACTTAAACCTATCAACCAGTTATACTCAACCTACAATACTCATCAATGTCATCACGTATCAACCACAACACCCACTATATCATCTCGAAGGCAATCTCTCAACCAACCTCAACAACACAGTAGACAAATGTTACTCGCGTCGACGATCTCTCAACACAACAAAACCAACACAGAGGCATTAAGCACAGATACCCAAGTGAATGTCAGCTCTAAATCTATCTCTAGAATCCAGAAACTAACAGATAATCATCCTAGATAAGAATACGAGCAGTATATGTTTATAGCAACCCAAACCCCAAGCATAGATAAAAATCTAAGATAACAATCGACAAAGATTTGTAAAGCAAATTAAATATAACGCCATGGGCGAAAAATATACATGAATTCAAAGTAAATACATATACAAAACCCACCTAAGAATACACAAAGAGAAATGAACCAAAAATCTCCCGGTTTGTCAGCGTCGATCGATGATCATTCATCCCTGGTTCATCCGTATGCAAGCTCCATAGTTGTTTTCTAAGCTCTAACCTAAGAAAAATGAAGGTGATGACTTTGAGAACAAATACCCCAAAGCATAACCCTAAAAATCTGTCTACAATTCTATTTATACACTTTCCAAAACGCGCAGACCGCGCTTAGCGCGCATATCCCACTAAGCTCGCTCAACAGAAAATCAGCTTTGTATTTTTGCCATAACATGAAAACCGTAACTCCGATTTGCGCCCAGTTCGAAGCTTTGGAAAGCTTATTTAATGCTGTATATAAAAATGAATAAATATCAATAAAATTGATGATTTTTATCATCTTTATTTTGAGCCTTATTCTTTGATGAATTGCTAAAAATTACATTCTTGAAGCTTAGCCTTTGGCTCTTATTACTCGATGCTCGAGTTATGAATGAATACCTACAAAATGAATGAAAAAATATCTAATGGTACATAAATTAATCGAAAACTCCACGAATACGTAATAAGTACAAATATAATGAAACCGTACGCATTCACGCACAAGTTGAGGAAAAAGAGACAATAAGTGTCATAAAACTATATACAAAAATAACTACAATTTGACACTTATCAGATACCATATTAGAGTTATAGTTTGACCTAAGTCATCTCTGCAAAACAGGCTTGTGAGGTGAGGGGTGTCACTTTATATAAAAAAATTCCAAGTTATATCTCTTACCAATGGGAAGACTTTGGGATTTCCCAATACACTCCCTCACGCCCACCACTTTTTTGGACTTGGTGCCAAGATATAAAAAACGGTGGGCAGTCCCTGGTCTGATAAGTAGGCTATGTATTAGTGTATGTGGGTTGAGTCTAACTCACCCTACAAAATTGTTTTGTAAGATAACGGGTGTCACTCTATATAAACACTTTTCGATCTCTATGTCTAACCAATGGGAAACTTAGAATATTATCAATACACCTTCTCTCACTCATTACTATTAAGCTTGGTGCATGGATATAAACAGTGGAGGGCTCATGGTCTTATTAATAAATCATATTAGAATTAGAGTTTGACTAACCTCCTCCATACTAAACTGGCTTGTAAGGTGAGGGTGTCACTTCATATAAAACTTCAGCAAGCTCTATCTATAACCAATGAGAGATTTGAGTTCTTCCCGGTAATATACGTTACATCGAACTTATAAATTGATTGCACCTCTAACACGGTGGGAGAACTGACTTTTTGAAATGTGTGGATAGCAAGAGTCGCCA
Organism: Vicia villosa; assembly: GCF_029867415.1. Taxonomy (NCBI): domain Eukaryota; kingdom Viridiplantae; phylum Streptophyta; class Magnoliopsida; order Fabales; family Fabaceae; genus Vicia; species Vicia villosa. The sequence goes on along the minus strand of NC_081185.1, from coordinate 38,715,726 downwards.
CCGACTTTTATTTTATCCAATATATAGAAAGGCTAAAAGAACAGGAAAAGACCCTTTAAAAAGATTTTGAGTTCGGGGGGTAGGTTATACAAAGGGAAGGTGTAAGCACTCTTTGTATCCATGGTTATCCATGGGCTCTTAATTGCTTAGTTCACTTTTGTTTTCAAAATGTTTGAAATGTGGGAAAAAGAGTTTTGAATAAGAACTTTAGCTTGTAAATAAGCGTAGTCTTTTTGAAAAGATTCTTTGAAAAGAAGTGGGAAAAGATTTTGAATTTTGAATTTGAATTTGAATAGAGCAAGCAATGAGGAGCACCTACCCTAAGTTAGAAAAATTGTTTTTTTAGCTTTTCAGTTTGAAAGGGATATCCATACCATAAGAGGGTAGGAAGTCCTTTCATTGGATGTTGAAGGGTCATCGAGAAATTATCGTTCGCCATAAAATTGTCCCTACCATATAGAGGGTAGGTAGTCTCAGAGAAGGATAGAATAGTCATTTAGGCAACAGGCGAGGATACCTTAGCAATTGGGACAATCATCATATTTCAGAGGCAACATCGAGGGACAAAATCTTATGATGATTTTAATGAACTGAGGGCAACATTTTCTTTAGGTATCCTCGGAATCGAGGGACTTGACTATTTTAGAATCGTAATTAAACGACAACAGGCAGCATAAGAAGGGTTACCCTAAAGGTGTGTGTGTGGCACAATCATGTGGTTAAATTCAAATATTTATCTTGTAAATTAGTGATGCTAATTCAATTAACAGGCTTGCACTCCCTAGGATTACTAACCACGTAATAAATTGTTAGACGCTGGCCTTGGGATCTAGAGAGGGGGGGTGAATAGATCGTTCACAGTTTTACGGAGTTAAACGACTTTTCAGCGGAAGTGATTCTGAATCGACTCGCGTCTATTCCGAACCACTATCGAAACGATTATATATGTGTTTAAAACCAGTCAAGGACTTGAGATAAGTGATAAGAGTATACATTGCAGAATCAAAGCGTTGCTCTTATTGAAAATCAGATTAACTTCTTGTATGATGGACAATGTTTGCAATGCAGTAAGAGTGATAGAAACAAATATACAAACACTTGGTGATAATGATCAAATTGAAGGTGATTCAATGTGTGGTGGATTGTGATGTTTATGTAAGTTCTTAATTCACAATCTTAACACTCGAATCGTTGATCAATTTGCTATTATAACCAAATATGAACAGAATGTAAATGAAAAAGTAAAAGCGACAAGAACACGATATTTGTTTAGGCAGTTCGTCGATCGTCCTCGCTACGACTACGTCTGCCCCCAATTCCAAACTGAAATTGGGTAATCTTTCATTAATGTTGAAAGTAGTATATACAAAGAAGATAACAAAGCGATAAACCATAAACCAATTATGTCGATCCTTTGAATCTTCTTCCCCCTTAATCTTGAGTCAGATCAAGGTTATCCAAGAGCTTCACTTTGATCCCTTTCTGCAGTGTCTTCAATTCCCTCGAACCCTTGTTCTTCAATCTTCACACTCAGCCGGATCCTCGATGAAGCCTCTTGATAAAAACCCCCAAGAAACACCTATCTTGGAGGACAAAACCCGCAGATTTTATTCACCAAAAACCCCACAAATCTTCACCCACTAGGAATCTTCAATTCCGTTCCATGGACGTTATCGAACTCGATCACTAACCCTCAACGCAAGAATGATTATGTGTAATTGTGTTGGAGATGACGAAGAACGAAGATGAGAAGCCTTTGTGTATCTTTCAGTCGTTGGTGTTTGTTTGAATAATGAACCTTGGACAATATATATGATAGCTTAACAGTTGGAGATGAGAGAAACAGAATTTTTGGCATTCTTGATCAGTTAGGTCGACCTCTTGTAGTGCTTAGGTCGACCTAGCAGAGCTTGCAGAATTTTGCTCCCAGTTAGGTCGACCTGTTTAAGGAGTAGGTCGACCAGAATCCTCTTCAAATGCATTCTGGGGACATTTTCTCAGATTAGGTCGACCTAGTTGTTGTGTAGGTCGACCTAGCAGACTGGTATGTAAATTTCATCAATTTAGGTCGACCTAGATGAAGTGTGAGTCGACCTAGCAGAAGTATATGGATTTTTCTCCATTTTAGGTCGACCTGGGTTGACAGTAGGTCGACCTAACTGCTGGTTTTCTGCATTCTTCTTGATCTGCTTGTGTTGAGTCGACCTATAAGTATAATAGATCAACCTGTACTATCATGAGTGATCAATGCTTGCTTTTCTTTGAGTTTTCTGCTTCCGCCTTGTTGTTTGAATGCTTATTTGGGGTTGCCATGAGTCAAAAACATCTTTGAGTGTAATCTTGTATTCACATAAATAACCGTGCAGAAATTAAAATGCAGAAAGTAAAGCCTACGCTTTTACAGTTTTATGGGTGGGGGATTTTACAATAAACACCTGTGGGGGTTTTGTGGAAAATAAAGACGGAAATTAGAGAAACTATAATTAATTATTATACTTAAATATCTTGAATCGTCGTTGAATCTTCGATCAATCCTGAAAATCAAGAATGAAAAGAAGAAAGAAAAACAAGTTAGTATATGGAGGATCTATTTATCATATTCTCGATTAAACACTTAAATCCTAATTAAAATAATTGGTTTTGAAAATTATGTAAAGAAACGATTAATTTTAAGGTTCAAAAACAATTAAGGGCTAATTTACAAAAAAAATCAGATTTTCGATTAAATATAGCAATTTTCAATATATGACTTTATTGTTTACTAACATGATTTTTTTTAGAAAAGAAAAACAATAATTAATAATTAGTAAAACAAAATAGTTTTAAAGAAAAAATAAGAAATATGTAAATAAATATAATTTTTTTTAGAAAACTTAGCTCTGGATCCTGTGTGGACGTCTTCTAGAGGTCCATGGTATGCAGCACATCCTTGGGGCGTTGGATAGCATTGATCTGGAGATCTAATGGAAAAGGCGTGAGGGATCTGGGAATAATTGTAGCAAAAAAAAATAGGAGAGGCGCGCAACAACTGGGGATCAAACCCAGGTACCCCCACTCAACCATTCATAGCCCTTCGCCAACTAAGCTGCATGTTTGTTCTGTAAAATAAACCACCTCAAATTAATATATAAAAAACGTGAAGTAAGTGGAAAAATTCAAACCCAGTCAACGTGGGCCCCTGGAGCGTTGTGCAGCATCCAATCACGCTTGGAGAGAATCAACAAAGTTTGTCCAACCAATGAAGCAACGCCACACATGGTCAACCGGTCCAAGGACTATTCATCGTCACTCTCCTTGTGACCTGCGGATTTTGCTGCGTTTTCAGCTTCCTTTCTACCTGCGGATTAGCTGCGTTTCGTAGGAAAAAAATCTGTAAACATGGAACTCAACGAAACAACGTTAGACAATCAATATAAGGACCCAGAACCACGTAAAATCATGCCCTGAATCTGAATATGGGGTCGTTTTGGATTGATTCGTTCATGATCATTGAAAACACAAAGCTTTTTCCTTTATGCCCTAAGAATGGTGTCTTGCGTCTCAGCCCCCGAAGCTTCACAAAAACGTCTCAAATCTCTTCTAAATAACACCAGGAACTCAAATACGTCATTAGTTTAAATTAAAACAGGATAAAAAGGAAATAATTAAAACATGAATGTGTATGAACATGGTGCACATGATGTATGGGTTCCAAGTATTATGAAGCTTATATATTGGTTTAGCATTACCCTTTAATACCTCTGAAACAGATTGAGACGGTTGGTTTGTCTTGAAACCTCCTGGGATCTGTTTTTGCGAATTGCCCTCAAACTTGAATATCTCCACGACTTTGAACCCTACTCTTCTTTGGCCAATCCCCCCTTTTCATTGGCTGCATGGTGATATATATAGAGGGTGATTTCGGGTTATAGGAAGAGAATAAAATCATGCCCTTGAAGAGAATCAAATTTGATTGAAAATTTTATATTAAAACTTTCTATCTTGGTCCAATCTTGCATTCTCTCTTTCCAATCCTTATTACAACTAATTTTGAATCAAATATGGAGTAATTAGATGATTGGATTTAAAAAAATCAAATCTTTGATTTAAAACTAATTATTTCATATTTATGTGATTTACTAATATTTAAATGAATTAAAATTCAAGTAAATAAAATAAATGCTATAAAAATAAAATAGTTAATTTAGAAATACTCATAAAGCCCATAGACACGTTTGGAATCCATATTTTAGGCCCAATAGTCCAAAACATCAAACTTCTCCATATTGCATTAGGTGCATTTTCTCAAAATCGCCCAAATTGTGCAAGCCACTCATTCAATATTTATCATATGGAGATGATCTAGGACTTTTTGGAAAGCCCAAGATGTCCTCTACAAGCCACTTTGGAACATATTTTCCATTTGAAGATTTTATCTTAATGATATGGGCTTTGACAAAGAACTGCTTTTGGTTGACTTTCAAAAAGAACCTGTAATGTTTTGATCCATATCTCTCAAATGAAGCATTTTTAACCTTGGCATGTGAGAGACAAAGTTGTAGAGAATTGAATTTACTTCAAAATGAGCTTTGAATGGAGAATTTTTGATGTTCCATGTGAAAGTTATGGCTGGTCAAAGTTCAGTTGACTTTTAGGTCAAAAACCCTAATTCATAAACTTTGAGTTTTATTGATTTCTGAACTTTCCTTGATGAGTCATGATCAATCCTTGATCAAATTATGAATGATACTTCAAAATGAGGACATTGGCCAAAAATCAGGAGTTTTGACTGTACTTTGACCACAGTTGACTTTTAGGTCAAACTAGTCGACTGTTGACTATCTGAGCTGTTTTGTGAATCAAAGCTTGAAATATGGTGGGCAAATTTTGGGGTATGACAGCACCATATCATGTTTTCTCATCAGGGTGTTTTTGCGATATACCCAAACATTTTGAGAAACAACATACAAGAAAGAATGAAGATCACATCCTAGATCTAGTAGTGCCAAAATTAACTATTGTTTGAGGAAACCTGTGAATGTTGACCTAGTAATACCAAATAACAATGTAGGTGAGATGGATGAATATCCAAAATCTTAAGGCTTTGTTTGTGAGTTATGAGAAAATGGTGTGGAGGGATTTGGGAAAATGAAAATTAAAGAAAATACAGATAAATATTTATCAATTTTTGAAAGAATGGTTTTGTATATAATGATGAATGAATGTTTATCATTAACATATTTTAAAATTTTGGAATATGCTAACAACATATTGTGGAACCTTATTTTGCATGTAACTAATCAAGCAAGTTCCATTAAAGACGGACATGCTTTGATGATAACAACTAGTCTTTGATGACAACAACTAAAGTAAAGTGTAAAGTGGTTAAAAATACAACCAGATCATTAGAATTTGATAAGTAGGATTTTCTAATGATAACACATACAAGGAATATAACTCAAGCATCATCTCAAAGTAAAGTTCAAGAAATTGTCTAAAAGATGAAAGTATCAAACAAAATCTTGAAGAATGTAAAAGTCTGCCTAAATGCGTCTAAGTGAATATAAATTGTAAGAGCATTAGGATATTTCTCGTAAAGTATAAAGCTAATCAGACTCACACGCATAAACATGTTTTTAAAATTATTTTTATCAAGAAAATACTATTAAAGAATGTCTTGAAGTCGTGTTAAATGAGTTGGGAGCTGTCAGAAAAGCTCTGAGAAAATTTGTGTTTTTGCGAATCGATTGGCACTTATAGTCAATCGAATGGGATAGTGCAAAATTGAGTTCTAAGTGATTAGCATATTATCTTAATGATAGCCAACGACTATATGTTCTTCCTTTCCTTTTTAAACTTATTGATCGATTGTATTTAGGCCAACCAATTGATTGGAGCATTATGCCAATCGATTGGTGTCATACCCCAAAATTTGCCCTCCATTTCTCAAGGAATTTTGGTTCAAACAACCCCCTTCAAGCTCCAATGGTCAACAGTCGACTGGTTTGCCCTAAAAGTCAACTGTGGTCAACATACAGTCAAAAGTCAGGATTTTTGGTCAACATGAAGTATATGAGGTCACTTTCATCATTTGATCAAGGGTTGATCATGATTCATAAAGGAAAGTTTAAAAATCAACAAAACTCAAAGTTTCTAAATTAGGGTTTTTGGATTTTTGTCAACAAAAAAAATTTAGGATTTTTGGACTAAAAGTCAACTGAACTTTGACCAGCCATAACTTTCACATACTTTATCAAAAATCTCCCAACCAAAACTCATTTTGAAGGAAATTCAATTCTCTACAACTTTGTCTCACTACGGGTTTGGCCAAAAATGCACCATTTGAAAGATATGAGCTAAAACATTACAGGTGCTTTTGAAAGTCAATAAAAAGCTATATTTTGTCAAGGAAAATATCATCAAGATAAAATCTTCAAATGCCAAAAAGGTTCCAAAGTGGCTTGTAGAGCACATCTTGGGATTTCCAAAAAGTCCTAGAACACATCTATACCATAAAAATGAAGAAGTTATGCATTGATGAAGTTGGCCAATTTTTGAAGGAGTGCATGAAGCAAATAAGGTCCAAAATTGATTTTCTTGCAAATGGGCCTATTCTTTTATGGCCCAAACTTTCTTCTAAGGTTATCAAGAGTGTCCAAGCCCAATCCCACGATTATTTGATTTTTATTCTATTTTTATTGAATTTTTATTCATTTAAAATGCAATTTAAATCAAATAATTGAAGAAAATATAAAAGATTTGATTTGGTTTTTGTTTCCAATCAGAATTAATCATCAAATGCCATATATTTGATACAAATTTCGTGATAAACAAGTTTGGAAAGAGATGGAATAAGATTGAGCCAAGTTTAGAAAGATTGAAAATCAATTTTCAATCAAATTCCAATTCTATGATTCAAAGAGATTTGATACAAATTTGTTAACCTAAACTCTTATATTATATAAGCATAACAATACCAGATGCCTAGAGGAGGAAAAATCTGAAAGAAAACCCTATTAAAAGAGAAAAGAAACCGTGAGGAAAAGTGAAGTTGCAGTCAAGGTTCTAGCTCAATTCAAGCAATTCAAAGCAACCCAGCATATTCCTTGGTGTCCTCTGATTCATTCCAGACGTTCACAAGTCATCCATACATCTGGAAACGTAAAAACACAATCACAGTTTGTACACTCTTGTTTCAATTGCGATTTCATACTTTCATGCATATTTAATTGAATTTAACCATATATTTGTGTTTGTGATGAAGTTCGATGCTTTCTGAGTGGTCTAATTGAAGCTTAGGTGCAAAACCAAGTATTCACCATTGTTAGGGTTCATAGCTTCAAATTTGGGCTTTGCTAAATAGGCAAAATTAAACCAAAAAAATGGTACCATTGAACTCAAGGGATCAATTCCAATCGATCCATGGCGTCATAACAAATTTATATTGCGTATCTTGAGTTTTGTGATTTGCAGGTCATATAACTATGAGATAAAACCGTAGGTAAAGGCTTTAGTGATCATACAGGTTTAGTGATCGCACCGTAGTCCATCAAAGACGTACCATACAGAATCAGGCGCTAGGTTTTCCAAATTTTTTTGTTTTTATTTATATAACCCTTTTCTTTTCTTTCCTCTTTAACTATACAAAATTTTTATTAGGTTTTAATTTAGTAAAATAATTAGTATTAGGTTTTAATTTAGTAAAATAATTTAGTTTTAGTTTTTTTTTAATTTAGTAAAATAATTTGGTTTTAGGTTAATTGAATTAGGTTTAATTTGTTGGTTTAGGTTAAATATTTAGGTTAATTATTATTATTATTATTATTATTATTATTATTATTATTATTATGTTATTTCTTTAATTTAATTTCTTTTTCTTATTTTAATAAATTAGTACAATTTAGGATTAAATTAATTTTATTTAGTAATTAGATAATAATTAGGTTAGAAAATTAGTTTTAATTCCTTTTTTAGTTCTAACCGTGGTTTTAGTTTCTAATCCTGATTTTTTCCTTTAACCTTTAATTCTAATTCTTCTTCTTCTCCCTCTTTCTCGATTATACGAATTCTATTTATTTTATTATTGCGCGACATTTTTTATTATTATGTATCTGCTCACAAGGTGTAATAATTTTAATTAGGACCTTTTAATTTTTCGCAATTTTTTCCATATTATGTAACTACTTTCTGGGATATAATAGTTTAATTAGGGCTTTATTTTCCGCAATTTACTTTCCGCATACTATGAACTGCTTATAACTGTTAGATGTATGGTTAATAGGATTGTATGGAAAGATTAAAATTGAACATAGCTAACCATTAATTTTCAAGATAAATATCTCAATACAACACACTTATTATTTGTTCACACACTCACCTATAGGGTAACCTCTATTAGATGCCTTTCGATTATAAACGGTCGTGTCCCTCGAACGTGGGGGTACCTTTAGCAAAGACACTTACAACTCAAAATCATCATGTCCCTCCGATTTAAAGATCATAGTCCCTTTGATGTTCCCTTTGATTAAAATGATCTTGTCCCTCGATTAAATTATGATAGTCCCTTCAAAAGCTAAGGTATCCCTACAAGTTGCCTTCAATGACGGTACGATGACCCTTCGATGTCCCTCACATCCAATGAAAGGACTACCTTCCTAACAATTGGTATGGATAGCCTCTTTCCCAAACGAAAGACTTTCAGAACAAGATCGACCTTACGAACTTAGGGTAGGTAACTCCTGATTGCTTGCTCACTTCAAAACAATTCAAATTAATTTTCACACCTCCTTTTTCAAAACAATTTTCAAAGTCTACACTTTGTATACATCCGTACGAAGATCATTACAAAGTTAAAGCTCTTCACAAACTATTTTTTCTAAACGCACACGACACTTATCAAACAATTCAAACAAAAAAAAAGTGAGCTAAGCAATTAAGAGCCCATGGATAACCATGGATACAAAGGGTGCTTACACCTTCCCGTTGTATAACCTACCCCTCGAACTCAATATCTTTAAAAAAAGGGTCTTTCCTGTTCTTTTTGCCTTTCCTAATTGGATAAAATAAAAGTCAGTGGCGACTCTTGCTATCCGCACATTTAAAAAAGTCAGTTCTCCCACCGTATTACAACTGGCTCGTCAATTATGGACCAAATATTTTTTGTGCCAACCACTTTCCTATAAATAAAGGTCCATTCTCACATATTTTCACATACAGAAACATAAGCTTTCATTCCTCACTCCTCCCTCTCTCTCTAAAAATTTCCACTTAGTTTGTCTCACTAAAGTTTAATTCTAGCGCTTTCGAGAAAGTTGTTCTGTAAGTGAGACACTTGTAATTTAAGAAGGGTAGATTTATAAATTAACCAAGGGAGTTTATTTTTACCTCGCTTGAATAATTCATCCATTTAGGGAGTGTTTGTTTAAGTTCTAAGCTAAACCCGTTAATAACTTGGTTTTGGGGATTTAGTTATTATGTCCACGGTTTAGTTCGAAGGCTCAACCCGTGTAAAAGTCTTCATTTGGTTCAAGCTCAACCTGGTATTAAAATTTTATTAGGGTTGGAGATAATTCCACTATAGAATCTCGTTGGTTCTTGGGTATCTTGGATTTAAACCACGACTCGGTTCGATAGCTTATCCCGGTGCTAAAAGCTCTCCTTGATTTAAGATAAGTCCGTGTAAAATCTTGGTTTGAAGTTTGAAGACTAACCGCTCCAAGTTTTTTGTGCAAGGAAGACTAACCTCTTAGATTCATCATTTGGAAGGAAAACTCATCACCTCTCTCCTTGTTTGCTGTTTGGCTGAACGTTTGACACAAACTTCAGTTATCTTGTATAATGGGGTTTAAGAGTTCAGCCTACTAAAAGCTCTTTAGTTTATTTGATACTCTCAAGATTAAATCTTAAGGACTCTTAGCTTGGAAATGTCATCTAAAAGAAATTATTGAAGTTTGATGCCTTACGAAAAGCTAAGTATTAATATACATTTATTAAGCGTCAACAAGTCAATAGACTACTTCATAAGGGTCGATTGACATGGCAAATATGGTTTGGAGGAATCTATGGAGTCGTGTTGAAACATGTTCAGAATCTCATAAAGTGTAGATGCTTTTATATTGGCTGCATTGTGTGGTAAAACATTCTTATGTGTGTGTGATGTCTTGACATATGTCATGACACATTATGTGTAGGGTTGTGCAGGATTGTATGGTTGAGCTAATACAGGTCTTGGTTGGATGTCATGCTCGATGTCATGACATCAGTATTTGACAGCAGTAGCTATTATGTTTCCTTATTTAAACCAGGCTATAATTTAGGAAACTATATATTTTGTGTTGTATGGTTTGTGCTAAAATATCTCGTCTACAGCATATGTGTGAACACCCTGATGATGTGAAAATTAGGTTAACTTGGTTAACCCTAATTTATGTTTGGAAGGCCTAAGTGCTGCCTATAAGAAGATTGCTAATCCTACTTTCAGAGGCATGGTTTTTGGCGTGAAGAATTCTGTGTTTTGTGTTTGTTTTCACGTATGTTTGTGTTAGTGTTTTCTTGTAATCCAAGCAATTATCACGTTGATGATTGTATTGGAGTAGGGTGTTTTTGAGTTGTAATTTGTTGTGTCACTCTAAGCTTTTAAGCATGAGTGTTGTGTCTCTTGATTGAAGCTTTTAAGCAAGATCAAGATTTGTTTGAGTTGTGTCTTCAATTTACTTTTTGTAGTTGTCTGTTTGTTATCACTGTTGTGATTGAGGGGGAGGAAGTAGGGACTCAGGTCTAGCACTAGATTGAAATTGCATTGGATAGGTCTTAAGTGAAGAGTTGTAAACAGGTAGTTTAGCTCTGAATTAATACTGCTTATAGTGGATTTCCTCCCTGGCTTGGTAGCCCTTAGAGTAGGTGTTGTTGTACACCGAACTGGGTAAACAATCATCTGTGTTCTTTACTATTTTTGTTTACTCTCTGCAAAATTTTATAATCAGTTCTGAAGTGGATGTCATAACATCCGATACGACATCCATCGCGTGTTACTAGAATTTTCAATTGGCATCAGAGTAGGCTCCCTGCCTGTTTATTTCTGGGTGAGATCTAGGGACAATAAATTCTGGTACTATGGACAAGGATGTAATTGTTTTTCGGAATAGACCACCCATTCTGGATGGGTCTAACTATGACTACTTGAAACCTCGTATGGTAGCCGTTCCGAAGTCCGTGGACAGCAAGGCTTGGAGAGCTGTGAACAAATGATGGGAACATCCTAGGAAGAAAGATAATTAATGATGGAATAACTGTGTTAATACCCGAAGAAGAATGGAGCAAAAATGAGGAAGAACTGGCTTTGGGAAACTCCAAGGCTCTAAATGCACTATTCAATGGAATAGACAAGAATATATTAAGACTTGTACAACACTATGATTTGGCCAAAGATGTTTGGGATACTCTCAAAACAACTCATGAAGGCATATCTAAGGTGAAGATGTCTAAACTTCAGATGTTAACTACTAAGTTTGAAAATCTTAGGATGAAAGAGGATGAGACCATTCATGATTTTTACATGAATATTCTTGAAATTGCCAATACCTCTGGAGCCTTAAGAGAAAAAATGTCTGAAGAAAAGCTGGTGAGAAAAATCCTCAGATCACTACCTAAGAGATTTGCTATGAAGGTTACTGCTATAGAAGAAGCCCAAGACATCAGCAAAATGAAGGTAGATGAACTCATTGGTTCCCTACAAACCTTTGAGATGAGTATAAGTGACAATTTTGAAAAGAAGAACAAGAGCATAACTTTTGTATCCAACACTGAAGAGGACTTAGAAGAAAGCACTGGTGGAAGTAATGAAAATTTTTTAGAAGCTATAACCACGCTTGGAAGACAATTCAACAAGTTTGTTAAAAGAATAGATCAGAAATCCAGACCAAATGTTAAGAACACTCCCTCTGACAACGGAAAATCTTATTACTCTAGTAGAAGATCTAAACCAGAAGAGAAGCCCAACCAAGGCAAAGGGATTCGGTGCCATGGATGTGAAGGCTATGGACACATTAGAGCTGAATGTCCCACCTACCTTAAGGAGCAAAAGAAAGGTCTATCTGTCACTTGGTCTGATGGAGATTCTGAGAGTGAGTCTGAAGAAGAAACTGCAAAACACATCACAGCACTAACAAGTGTATGTGCATCTAATGATGATTCCATTGAAGATGAACTAACCTTTAATGAGCTTGCAGCCTCATACAAAGAGCTATGTGTCAGGAGTGCTGAAGTTTGTAAACAAGTGGAGAAGCAAAAGAAACTCATAAAGGAGTTGGAAACTGAGAAGAAAGAGTAGCTTGCAACCATAGACTCACTCAATGGTGAAATTATCATGTTGAACTCCAAGCTTGATCAGATGTCAAAATCTGTCAGAATACAAAACATTGGAACTGACACCCTGGAAGAAATTCTGCAGGTTGGACAGAGATCAGGAGACATGTCTGGAATAGGATTTGTGGGTAAATCAAACTCCATTTTAAGGTCAAATCCTGAAGCTCACATGTCAAAACTGATGTCAAGACCAATTTTATAACATCATGGAAACAGAAGCATGAACCAGACAAAGAGGAAGTTTCAAAGATGGAGGTGTTACTATTGTGGAAGATTTGGACACATAAAGCCATTTTACTTCAGACTATTTGGATATCCTAACAATACTCATCAAGCCAAACTCAAACAGGTTACTCCTGTCAAAAATTAACAATGGGGGGGGGGGGGGGGGGGCAAGAGTGTTGCTCCAATAGCTCACACCTCTCTAAAAGTATCAATAAAAAAAGACTGGTATCTTGAGAGTGGATGTTCAAAACATATGACTTGAATGAAGAACCTCTTGGTGGATATCAAACCCCATTCCACTAAGTACGTGACCCTTGGTGATGGAGAAAAAAGGGAAATCATAGGTGTTGGAAAGTTAAAAGGTCCTGGGGTCCCTAATCGGGATAATGTCTTGCTCGTAAAAGGAATGACTGCAAATCTTATTAGTATCAGTCAACTATGTGATCAAGGGTTCAATGTCAGATTCACTAAAGAAGGATGTGTTGTCACCAATGAAGAAAATGAGGAAGTCATGAAGGGATCTAGATCTAAGGATAATTGCTACTTATGGGAGCCTAAAACCTCAAAGTACTCCTCTACATGTTCTATGACCAAAGAAGAAATTGAGGGTAATCATCAAGAAAGACTTGTCAAACCAGAAGTTCCCTTTACCAAGATAAAGAATCCTGTTGAAGAAATGGATGAATTTGATTATGAGTCTTATGTTGGAGAACTCACTATTAGTGAGCTTGCTGCTGGATTCTCTGAGACTTACCTAAGGAATGAAAGACTGTTTAGAAGATCAGTGGAGTATAAGAATGCTCATGCACTCCTACAAGAAGAAAGAGTAAGTATCCTATCAAACATTGCTGCCCTGGAGAGAAGGTTGTTAAACACGAGATCTAACAAACATGCAACAATGGGAATTAATCAAGCTATAAATATCAGCAAGTCAGAGGTAAGAGTCATTCCTAACAAGATGAAGCAAAAGATGTCAAATCAAAGGCTCCAACATCTGGAAAAACATCAATAAAAGGGTACATGTCTCTCTATCAAGAGATGTCATCAATGTGGCAAGATAGGTCACTTGAGGTCCACATGTCCTGAACTTCGTACACATACCAGAGGGAAGATCTCTCAACAGAAAATCTGGCCATAATAGAGCCACCTCAGCATAAGTTATGTGGTGACGTTGAACACTCAAGTCTTGGCTTATATGAAAAGAACTCCATATGGAAAACAGGAAGTTTTAAAAGAAGGATACCTAAACAAGATGAAGGTCCCAGTGAAGAGGAGATCAACCCTGCTATAAGCAAGAATCCAACAATGAAGATTGATGCTCTGGAAAAAGCTGAGACTACTATCTCAGTAGATTGTGGGAATGTCAAAACAGATGTCTTAACATCTGAATATACTAAAGAATCAAGTGTGTGCACTGAGATAAAAGGTGCATCTGGAATTGGTAAAGGCTCATCTTTCGGGATTCAACGTGTTCTCAATAAGGAGATTACAGTTGGGAATCAACTACCAGAAGGTATCAGAAGATCAAGGGAAGCATATGCAGCTACCTGGACTATATGCAATCTTGACCTAAAGAAGATAATGGTGGTTCTTATTCATGACATCTGGACTTGAGATATGAAAAGGGAATTCTACCTGTTCAAGGGAAGTACTGCATGGAACGTGGTAGCAAGGGGGCTATCTATTGATCTAGGATTTCATCTAAAGAATGAGCCACCAACAATAGACCAAGCTTCAAAAGCCTGGAATGTGAGAGTAGATGCTTTAAAACTCAACTTGGGAGATCAAGAAAGCAATAAGAATATGACCTTCCTTGTCACAAATGAGGCTGTAAATCTGATGATTGTTTTGACTCATAAGGAGGGTACAGACATCTCAAATGGACGTGTTCCCGTTGAAATCTATTAGACCACTCGGCTGAGCAATGTACTGAACAGCGTATCTATCTCCCCTACTGAAGTTGATCACATAACTACTGACAATGATTGGTCTCAATTAGGATGGATACAAAAAAGTATTTTGAAGTATAGTGTCAAAGAGAATGTCGTGACATTATTCTGCAACATCATTAGACATCTCTTCATCAAAGATTATGTGGAGAACAAAGATATTTCCTTGAAGCACGTGGCTGTCGCTACCGCGAAAATTAACAGAGTCGCCACTAACATATTTATCCTGAAAAGGAAGGGAATGCCAGCAAACCACAAAACAAAACAACGGTCTCACGACCAGAGAAAAAGGGTAAGGGAGTCGGTTACGCGAGGGGAAGGTGTTAGCACCCCTCGCGTCCATCATACTCGATGGTATCCACGCCCGTGTCTAAAACTATGGGTGTGTAACAAATCTACGCTAATCTGGACTAAAATGCATGCAAAATGTAGGGAAAAGAAAGGATTGTGCTCGCACGGGCCGTACCCCGCTGCCTACGTATCTGTTTTGCAGAATCAGAGCTACCGTAGCTCGGCTAACTAGTTTCTGTTTGTTTTGTGTTTTTTAGGTGAACGAGTTACATTCACACTCCGCTGCTCGAGCTTTGGAGACTTACGCTTGGGAATGGAGCGGAAATAACAAGTTCTTAAGAAAAGAAAATTAAAGAGTGTAGTTTGTGTTTTAAAGAATGCATGAGGAAAGCCTAAGCTAAAGGGGAAAGCTTGCTACCTAATGTTATCATACAAAGGGTACAAGTCTAAGCTAAGCTATCAACCTACGAGGGAAAAGGGGAAGCACACAAGAATATCACACAAACGAGCATCCGTTCGTAAAGCAAACAAAACCAACGGTACTGAACGAATGGTAGAAAAGCGGTCCCGCCATAGCCAAGGGGAGCAGCTCAACCCAAGTCAACCAAGCATTAGACCTCGCGAAAATGATCGGGCCATAGACAAGAGGGCGGACCCCTCTCAGCAACCAAGCCGTCACGGATCATAAAGGAAAACGGTGCGTGCGTACACCGAGCATCAACGTCGAGCGATGCGAACTATAGGAAAGGCGGGGGTCCGGCTGCATGAACCCTTTTCCTGACATACTCGATAACAAGATCTTGTGCAGGTTCAGAAGCGAGCAACGCGTAGCGTGCGCTTACTGAACAGACTCGATGAGACTAGGCGGGGGTTGATTGCTAACCCTTTCCGCATGCCTTCCATGAGGACTTAACGGAGTGCCATATAGGACTTATTACATCGTGACTCCATGTCGCAAAGCACAAATATAAACACACCAACAAAAACAGAGCCTCTTTCGAGGGCTTGGCCAGATGCATGTCTAGGTCCTACTTCTCATGTTATAGGATGATGCGGAAAGCGGTAAAAGGGACAAGGAGATACCGAACGGATAGCAAATCCGCGATGAGCTAGCAAGCGTAAGTAGAGAAGTCCAGAATACTTCGTGTAAGCCATCATCAAGCAAAGCAAGTCAGAAAGCGTCGTCGTGAAAATAAATCACGAGCGACATATGGTACACGTCGAGCATAACCACAAGAGCAACCTGCAAGAGAACACAAGCCAGACAATGCAGGAATATACATCTCAATGAATGAGAGATCAGATGAATCGCATCAGGAATAAGTTTGTGTCCCACAAATAAAGCGGAACACAACGCAAATCAACCGCACCGGAAGCGAATTTGTGTCCCACAAATAAAGTGGAACACAAAGTAAGTCGAATCGCAATCGAAGGCTCTCTCGAAGTACCTCGCACATCTCGCACACTCATTAGAAATAACAAGGAAATGCGAACAAAGTCGCTTAATTGGATTATGAAACAAAATAGAGGTAAAATTCTAATTAAATTCTAAGAATAAAATCTAACAAGAATAAATTGTTTTTATGGCATTTTATCTAAAACTAGAATAGAACTATGTAAGAAAACAATTAAAGTCTAACAAGAAAAAGATTACATGTTTTTTATTATCTCTTTTTATCAATGCGAGAAATCTAATCAAACGTAATATTTTTCATGGTATTTTATCAAAGAAATAAAGCTAAACAATATAACAAAATATTTAAATTCTAACAAGCCAAATATTACATGTTTTTGATTATTTTTATCATCTACAAACTACCAAATGTTATTGATTTTATATGCTAAAGATAATAGAAGTTAAACCAACTAAAAAACTTATCTACTACAAACAAACATGTGCACATGGGAGTTTAAAGTTGAAAACATGGTGCAGAAGGGTGAAGGGCGCAGGCCCAGCCAGATTTTGGCCCAGGGACATTTTTAATTCAGTTTTTTTCTATGTCAAAAAAGAGTTTACGGGCTAGAATGGGGTGAACAGGAAATTTCGGTGATGGCCCAAGATGTAGTCCATCAACACATCTCATGATTCAGATTTTCTATGATTCTTGCTTAATCACCAACTAAATCCAATCAATCTCAATTAAACAATGTTTATTCAGTTTTAATGGCAAATTAACTACAAAACGTAAAATGTACAATTAGAAGAGGGGTTAGGGTTACGTGTATTTAGCTTAATCAGAGGAAGCTCTCTTGCTCAAATGCACAAACGGCAACGACGGTGGCGATTCCCCTCTCTTCTCCGGCTAACTCGCCGCCGTGAACAAACACAGCTATCCACTCGTCTCTTCTCTCATTGACTTCCTCTCTGATGTCTCTCGCTCTCTCTCAAACGACGGAGGTACGACGACACTTTCCTTCTCCGATTCAACTTTCACGCAACCGGCGGCGGAGCTTCTACTCTCAGTTCATCGTCACTTCCGTTCCGTCTTGGTCTCTCCGATATGTTCTCTCCGTCTCAACCTCTCACTCTCGGTTCATCTCCTCTTTAATTTCTGCGTTTTTTTTGTTGTTGCAATGATGACGAAGATGTTGCTGTTATTTGCAGATCGTTGATGATATGATGAAGATGGAGCGTGAAGGTTCATGAGGTTGTGCGGTGATGATTTTGCAGAGAAATTGAGGATTGATGATAGCGATGCTGATTGTTGTGATGTGAAGATTGAAGAATGGATCGAGTTTGAGACGAAGTTTTTTTTGGATTATTCTGGTACATCGACTCTGTTTGGTGAATTTTGATGATTCTGAATCTTGTTTTCTGCAGATTTACCATTGAAGAGGATTGAATTTGTGAAGAAATAAAGATGAAGGTTATGAACGATGAAGATTGGTGAATTTCAGTGGTGGTTCAAGGTTGAACGTTGAAGATTATCAGAGAGTGAATTGGAGAGTGCGATTGAATCAGTGAGAAGATTGGTGAAGAAAGGATCCAAGTTTTGTTACTGATTCGGTTGGAGCTTGAAGAAGATGATTGAAGGTTCGATGAAGAATTTGAAGATTGTCGTGAAGCTTTTTTGTGTGAGTTTTTTGTAAATTGAAGGATGAAGATGATGATTGTTAAATTTGTTATTGTGCACCGTGATGAAGATGATGGTTTTGGTTCAGAGATAGAAGAACGATGGACGTTCATGAATCAAGAAGATGATTATGGAAACTGTTGTTGATTTGAAGAAGATTGAATCGAGAGAGGTAAGAGCGAATTCTGTTACGTTTTTCTGTTATCCATCTCCGAGTTTGTTACCCCTCTCTTTTCTCTTGTTAAATCCCTCAGCTTATCTTGTGAACCGGTTTCTCCTTGCTGCAGGTTCGGTTTTGTTCGAACCGGTTTATTTCGTTTCTGCTATGGAGCTTGGTTTTGACAAAAGCTTATACCGAATATCCTGTGAACAAAATTTGTGAGCGACGACATGAAGTTCTGAGATTGGCATGGCATGAAGTTATGAGATTGGCATGGAGAAGCTTGAAACCAGAAATTAGGATGGGCTTTTTCTTTGAAATTCATTTTTTTTTTTTGTAATCATCAATTGAGCTTCTGGCTTATAGTGGGCCTTTTGAATGACTTGGCCCTTTTGCATACTTTTGTAACCTTTGGACATTTGAATATTTTGTAATGAACATGGTTTTGAACTTTGTAATGAATTATATGGATTTGAATGAAAGGATGATGATGATACTTGAACACTTATCCAATTAAGTTTCCAACTTGTTCCGATCCAATTAAGTTTTCTAACTCAAATCGATCTGGAATCTCTATCGATAGCCCTTGAAACACACTTTGATGAAGAATAAGATTTGAACATGAGATTGCAATATCTTGAATCAATAGGCCATAACCCTTTAAAATGATGACAACTTTGGATAAACTTTGAATAACACTCGTAGATCTTAGCTTGACCTGAATCCTTGAGGAACAAAATGCCTTGAACGAAATTTGAATAATAGGATTAGTTATATCATCAAATCAAACTCATTCCCGAATCATCGGGACCCTAATTCAAATCTCAATTCTTTCACTCAAACCTAACTCGTACGTTGAGCCACCAATAAATTGCAAATATAATGGCGCCTCGGACACAATGCTCTCTTTTAGCTCATACTCTTTTATCATGATTCACTATCTTGCAATTCATCCCACAAACCTCTTGACTTAATGATCTCGAAATAACAGAACTCTTTATTATTTTTCTTCGATTTTCAAATGACGAAATAAACGTCCTTGATAACTTATAGCACAGATAAACCTCCTTGATAAACGTCTTTGGCCGATCTGAATATCGGAAATAAGAATGTCTTCAACTGATCTGGGGACATCAGGACTGAGCAGACATGTCTTCTTCTGACGAAAATAAATCGTCAGGTGGGTGGATATCCTCAACTGATCGGAACCATCAGGAATGTGTCCTTCTACTGATCTGGGGGCATCAGGAAGGAAATGGATATCCTCAACCGATCTGGGGGCATCGGGAATTTTAAAGAATGCTTTCAACTGATCTGGGGACATCAGGACTGAGCAAGCAAGTCTTCTTCCGACGAAAAATAAATCGTCAGGTGGGTGGAAGTCCTTAACTGATCGGAAACATCAGGATTGTGCCTTCTACTGATCTGGGGGCATCAGGAAGAAAATGGACTTCCTCAACCGATCTGGGGGCATCGGGAATCAAGATTGTCTTCAACTGATCTGGGGGCATCAGGACTGAGCAGACATATCTTCTTCTGAACGAACTAAATCGTCAGGGAATGGATATTTTCCGACTGATCTGGGGCATCAGAGGGCTTGCTCCTTCGGAAGATCTTAGAGATTCGGAGGTGGTTCTTTCAACTGAACTGGATTTCAGGATAAGAACAAATATCCTCAACCGATCTGGGGACATCGGGAATAGGAATGTCTTCAACTGACCATGGCGATATCAGGAATAATAGACAGTCCTCTTCTGATGAAATAAATCATCAGGAGATATCTCCGACTGATCTGAGGCATCAGTGGGCTAGATCCTTCGGAAGATCTCGGGAGATCCGGAGGCGATTCCTTCAACTAATCTGGGCATTAGGATAGGAACAGATATCTTCAACCGATCTGGGGACATTGGGAATAAGCATGGCTTTCATCTGGTCTGACAATGTCAGGGAGAGGGAGACAAACTTCTTCTGATTTAGACATCAGGATAAGCGTCTGTAATGATTAGGCGAGTTACTCTCTGGGAGGCATTTGTATCTTGATAACTTTCCTGCAGAAAGAAACAAATACGATATGATTTATGCATGATGCATGTATGAATGTTTAGGGAATAACGTTCCTGAGAAGGAATACGCTAGACGCTTTTAAGAATGTTATGCGAATGATGCATGATTCGGACGCTTCTTGGAGAAACAACGGAGGAGCACTGAATTGCTGAAGCAGTCTTGGAGAGAGTATAGAACTCTGCGGGGAGGACAAGATGAGTGACCAGAAGTCACAAACTGCGAGCTGGCAAAGATGGATCAGAAATCTGCTGGAGACGATCAAATCTGGACGCGAGCTCTGTTTGGGGAATAAATCCTGCTTGGGGATATGAACATCCCAATTAACTACTTGGGGGGAACCCTGACAACTTCACTGGAGAAGCAAATTCTCGACACAATGGGGATGAGGAGGTAAGAAATCCGCTGGGGATAATGAACTCGGTATAAGAACCTCTGGTTAAGATCACTCCATTGGGGAAAAAGATGACTCTCCTGGGGAAAACAAGCCAATCTGTTGGGGAGAAAAATGCTCTACTGGGGAGAATGAGGAACTCGGTCAAGGAACCTCATTAAGAGCTTGCTGGGGAATCAGATACCATCCAATCATGACTTTACTGGGGAGAAAGCATTCCGCTGGGGAATAAGGCTTCTGGAGCATAGAGAATGCATTGAGATGTGCTTTGCTGAGGAGATGAGAATCTTGGAACAAAAGAAAGCCTCATCTGGATGCACTCGACTTGGGAATGAGAATCTCTCACTTGGATAGATCCACCAACGCGCTGACATGGTGTACTCGAAAGGATGTACCTGCGAGATAAACAGATGAAAATTCCCCAGGATATAACATGACATCTTCAAGGGGTTCCTCATTGGAAAGAGGAAGGTAATGCTCAACCACAATGGGCAAATGCAAAAGCAAACAGATTGTTAGACAACTGAGCTTTGAAATCTTCCAAACAAGCAATGGATTCAATGAGTTGACAGGTGTAACACCCCTCTAATAACCCGCGGCAAATAACAGTATATTAAATCAGAGTAACATGTAGAGAGGCATCACAATTATATAAATGATAAAACACACGTCGGTACATGTCATGCATTCACTGAAACAACTGAAATTATAACTCATTAGATGAAATCATGTTTTACACAGCGGAATCAAAAACATAGAGTCAACATTCATCGTTAATGTATCCGACTCAACCAACAAAACCAATTAGAGTTATAATCAACTCAAAACAAACGTGTTCCCAGTGTTACATCTACCAGAGCATGACACCGACACTATAACTAGAAACCGACTTATGAGCTAATCCTCACCAAGTCGCGCCGCTATCCTCAATCTGAAAATGACAACAAGTAAGGGTGAGTCTCATCACAGTTAATCAATGTTATTGCATCATAAATAATAACATATCATAGTTATATCATTCACCCAATTGTTTCATATTCAGACAAACCATCATTCACACATCCACAGATAAACAGACAGTCAACATGTAACATATATCATTATGTTATAAACAAATCATGCACATGTATGAAACTGACACTATGCATGTGGTACCAATCATCACCAGTGGAAATCATCCACCGACCGATCTATCATCATCCAGATACGGCCCTGCCAGCACCAATTCCACACAATGGGAATTCTGCCCCTCACTGAATCCTCTCATCATCTAGGATTCAGCCCATGTTTATGAATGCATGCAACATATATATAACATACTTTCATCATTACCATTCTATGAGTAGCATCATCTATACTCATTTCATCATCATCATCATCAACAATACTAAGCATGTTCATATATACATTACATCATTCAATACAATCAATTATCAGTAACCACAGAATCACATCACAAGGTTTACACAGTCTAAAACAGCATACAAGCAGGCCTACAAATCGAAAGTTACACATCATCGAACTTTCCAGAAAAATCACAAAACAGAAATTTCACATACAGGAAGCCATACGCGTATCATAGGGTCCATACGCGTCCATACGCGTATCCCCTTGCCTCATACGCGTATCATACGCATTTCACCAGAACTCAAAATGGCCTAGAAACCAACCCATACGCGTATCATCCTTGCCATATGCGTATCACCAGAATAATTTTCCTCTTTCAAAATTTCCATACGCGTATGAGCATCCTCATACGCTTCTCATACGCAAAACACCAGTACGTGGTATTTGGGACAGGGCAACTGCGTATCATACGCGTATAGCCCATTGGGAGTGTCCCCCATACGCGTATGACCTCATTCCATACGCGTATGGCACTGTTTCATACGCGAAACACCAGAAAATGCCCAGAACCTGCAGAAATCGTAACAGTCCAAAACCCATTCGTTTTTACTCATACCAGTCCACGATTTTGAGTCTAAAAACCAGAAAAATCACATCTAAACAACATACGAATTCATCCACAACCACAGTATATGATTCTATAATCAATTTCATTCATCATACCCTAAATCTATCAGTTATTAGGGATTCACAGTCCAATTTTCAATGATGAACACATACACAATTTCAGAATATAGAATCAATGGATCCAACCATACTCCTAATCCATACTATCACCTATAATACGATAAAAGAGATTAAATGGAGAGTCTCCCCTTACCTCAGATAAAAGTCTTGGTTCTTGGTCTCTCCCTCTACAGTTCTCCTTCACGTTCCTTGTTCCCAATTCTGTTCTTTCACGTTCTTTCTTTCCCAATTCCCAATTCTGATTATTTTATGAAAAATAATATTAAATTAGTAAGGGCTTTACTACACCACACCCCCTCTTCTTACTAATTTCACACATGGCCCAAATGCCATTAACCATCATTTTCCTCTTATTTTCATAAAATCCATAATAATAATTATTAATCTAATATTTAAATTAAATTAAAAATTAAAATTATACGGGTGTTACAACTCTCCCCCACTAAAAGAGTTTTCGTCCTCGAAAACATACCTCATGTAAAAAGTTCTGGATAAGAATCCTTCATCTGACTCTCTAGCTCCCAGGTAACATTCCCCTCAGCAGGTCCTCCCCAAGCTACTCTGACCAAAGCTATTTCCTTGCCACGCAATTGCTTCAGCCTTCGATCCTCAATCCTCACAGGTAAAGTCTCAACCGTCAAGTTATCTTTCACCTGTATATCATCTACTTGGATCACATGGGACGGATCTGAAATGTATTTCCTCAACTGAGACACATGAAATACATCATGCAAATTTGCAAGCATCGGCGGTAAAGCGATACGATAAGCCACTTCTCCCACTCTTTCAGAAATTTGGAATGGTCCGATAAAACGCGGAGTCAACTTCTTCGACTTCAATGCCCGACCAATCCCTGTCATAGGAGTAACTCTCGTAAACACATGATCTCCCTCTTGAAACTCAAGTGTTTTCCTCCTTTTGTCGTGATAACTCTTCTGACGACTCTGAGAAGCCTTCATCTTCTCCTGAATCATTTTAATCTTCTCTGTAGTCTGTTGTACAATTTCTGGACCAATCACAGCACTCTCACCAGATTCGTACCAACACAACGGCGTCCTACATCTCCTACCATACAAAGCCTCAAACGGAGCCATACCGATACTCGAATGATAACTGTTGTTGTAGGTAAACTCAATCAAAGGCAGATAACTATCCCAAGTACCTCCTTTTTCCAACACACAAGCCCGCAACAAATCCTCTAATGACTGAATCGTCCTCTCAGTCTGTCCATCAGTCTGCGGATGATAAGCAGAACTCAATCTTAGCTTAGTACCTAAAGCTTTCTGCAAACCTTCCCAGAACTTAGACGTAAACCTCGGATCTCTGTCTGACACGATACTTGAAGGAATACCATGCAGACTCACTATCTTCTCAATATACAATTGAGCTAGCTTCTCCATCGGATAATCCATTCTCACCGGTATAAAATGTGCAGACTTCGTCAACCTGTCTACCACGACCCAGATAGCTTCACAATTTCTGACAGTTCTCGGCAAACCCGACACGAAATCCATTGATATGCTATCCCACTTCCACTCAGGAATAAACATCGGTTGCATAAACCCAGATGGTTTCTGATGCTCGATCTTTGACTTCTGGCAAGTCAAACAAGAATACACAAACTCAGCAATCTCCTTCTTCATTCCAGGCCACCAAAACAACTTTTTCAAATCATGATACATCTTGGTAGCACCAGGATGAATACTCAATCCACTACGGTGTCCTTCTTCCAAAATACGCTTTCGGAGTTCATCAATATCAGGAACACAAATTTGGTCACCAAACCTCAGTATACCATTCTCGTCGACTCTGAATTCACTACTCTTGCCTTGATTGATCATAGTCATCTTATCAATCAATCCAACATCAGCTTTCTGACCTTCTCTGATTTCTTCAAGAATACCACTAGTCAACTTCAGCATACCCAATTTGACACTAGTAGGAGTACCTTCACACACTAAACTCAAGTCTCTGAATTGCTCAATCCAATCCAATTCCTTCACCATAAGCATAGACATATGCAAGGTTTTTCTACTCAAAGCATCAGCCACGACATTTGCCTTACCCGGATGGTAATTCAAACCAAAATCATAATCCTTCAGAAATTCTAACCACCTTCTCTGTCTCATATTCAGCTCTTTCTGATCAAAGAGATACTTCAGGCTTTTATGATCACTGAACACCTCAAATCTCGAACCATACAAATAGTGTCGCCACAACTTCAAAACAAAAACCACAGCTGCCAACTCCAAATCATGAGTCGGATAATTCCTCTCATGCACTTTGAGTTGTCTCGACGCATAAGCGACCACTTGTTGATTCTGCATCAATACACCACCTAAACCCATCCGTGATGCGTCACAATAAACCACAAATGATTCTGTCGGATTCGGCAAAATCAAAATAGGAGCACTAGTCAATCTCCTCTTCAGCTCTTGGAATCCTTCTTCACACTTTGCATCCCAAATAAAGGCTTGTCCCTTCCTGGTTAATTTAGTTAACGACAATGCTAACTTTGAAAATCCCTCAATGAACTTTCTGTAGTAACCTGCAAGGCCAAGAAAACTACGAATCTCAGATACTGACTTCGGAGCTTCCCACTGAGACACAGCTTCTATCTTTGTAGGATCAACAACAATACCATCCTTAGAAATCACATGTCCAAGAAAACTGACTTCTTCTAACCAAAATTCACACTTCGACAGTTTGGCGAATAGTCGCTTCTCTTTCAACAATTCTAACACAGTTCTGAGATGCTCTGCATGTTCCTCCTCATTCTTAGAATATATCAGGATATCATCTATAAACACCACCACGAACTTATCGAGATAAGGATGAAAAATCCTGTTCATATATTCCATAAAAACACCAGGTGCATTAGTAACTCCAAACGGCATCACAGAATACTCGTAATGTCCATACCTCGTTCTAAAAGCAGTCTTCTGAATATCGTCATCTTTCACACGTATCTGATGATACCCAGACCTCAGATCAATTTTACTAAACACACGTGCTCCAACCAACTGGTCCATCAAATCATCAATCCTAGGCAATGGATACCGATTCTTGATAGTGACCTTGTTCAATTGTCTGTAATCTACACACAGTCTCATTGAACCCTCTTTCTTCTTTACCAGCAACACAGGCGCACCCCACGGCGAAACACTAGGACGAATAAACTTCTTCTCAAGCAATTCCTCTAATTGCTTCTTCAGTTCAGCCAATTCAGACGGCGACATACGATACGGCGCCATTGACACTGGACTAGTTCCTGGAACCAAATCAATATAAAACTCCACTTCTCTTTCCGGTGGCAATTCATTCACATCTTCTGGAAAAACTTCTGGGAATTCACACACCACAGGCAATTCGCCACTCGCCACTTTCTCTTTCATATTCATCAATGCGAACAACATAAACACTGTTGCACCATCTCCGATAGCTTCATTCACCTGTCTAGCTGTCATTTCCAGACTATCAGAACTAACCTCTTCAGGAAAAATCACCGTCTTCGCAAAACAGTTGATATGAACACGGTTGAATTCCAACCAGTTCATTCCCAGGATTACATCAAGTTGTTTCAACGGAAGGCACACTAAGTCCATCCCGAATTCTCTACCAAAAATGTCAACCGGACAATTCAAGCATGCAGACGAAGTAGTTACTGAACCCGACGCAGGAGTGTCAATTGTTAGAACAAGATTTGTTCTGATCAATTATCTTAGTTTTGATGATAACAATAATATGAATTTTGCTTAAGATAATATGGTACTCTAATCCAATGCAATTTCCTTTTCAGGAAATATATAAAGAGTATGCATAATTCAGCGCTCAGAAGCTTTGTCTCAAAGGGTTCAGCATGCAACATCAGAACATGGTCTGGCAAGACATCAGAAGATGGTCGAAGCAGAATCAGAACATGGGTCTATGGAAGCATCAGAAGAACATGAGATCAGAAGCACTGAAGTTCTGATGGTATCACGCACAGAAGCACTTCAAGGTCAGAAGATCAGAAGATGCTATGCACCAAGCTGTTTGACTCTGATGATATTCAAACGTTGTATGCACAAACATCAGATCAGAAGGAAGTACAAGTGGCAGGCTACGCTGACTGACAAAAGGAACGTTAAAGCTATTAAAGGCTACGTCAGTAGACACAGCGTGAACAAGGCTCGAGGTAGTTGACGAAAGCGGATAACATTAAATGCGATGCTGTACGGAACACGCAAAGCATTAAATGCACTCAACGGTCATCTTCTCCAACGCCTATAAATATGAAGTTCTGATGAGAAGCAAGGTTAACGATTCTGCACAAAACAACTCATAT
The DNA here is from genome assembly GCF_029867415.1 of Vicia villosa. Lineage (NCBI taxonomy): Eukaryota > Viridiplantae > Streptophyta > Magnoliopsida > Fabales > Fabaceae > Vicia > Vicia villosa. The sequence goes on along the minus strand of NC_081185.1, from coordinate 38,688,809 downwards.
TAACTTGCTGAAACGCTGTTCAATTCAAAGCTCAGAATCTTCATCTTCATCAAAGCTCACTACATTGCTGTTGTAATATATTAGTGAGATTAAGCTTAAACGTTAAGAGAAATATCACAGTTTGTGATTATAGCTTTTAAGAAGCAATTGTAATACTCTTAGAATTGATTACATTAAGTTGTAAGGAACTAGAGTGATCGTGTGGATCAGTATACTCTAGGAAGTCTTAGAGGTTATCTAAGCAGGTTGTAACTAGAGTGATCGTGTGGATCAGAATACTCTAGAAAAGTCTTAGAGGGTATCTAAGCAGTTGTTCCTGGAGTGATCAGTGTGTGATCAGAAGACTCTGGAAGACTTAGTTGCTGACTAAGTGGAGAACCATTGTAATCCGTGCGATTAGTGGATTAAATCCTCAGTTGAGGTAAATCATCTCTGCGGGGGTGGACTGGAGTAGTTTAGTTAACAACGAACCAGGATAAAAATAACTGTGCAATTTATTTTTATCTGTCAAGTTTTTAAAGATACACTTATTCAAACCCCCCCCCCCCTTTCTAAGTGTTTTTCTATCCTTCAATTGGTATCAGAGCGCCGGTTCTAAGGTGCAAGCACTTAACCGTGTTTAGAAAAGATTCAGGAAGAGAAAAACGCTTCAGTAAAAGATGGCTGGTGAAATTGAAAAGTCTACACCTGCATCTACATCTGGCTCTGCTGAGCAACACAACGGTAACAATGGTTATACTAGACCGCCGGTATTTGATGGTGAAAACTTTGAATACTGGAAAGATAAACTGGAAAGTTACTTTCTTGGTCTAGATGTTGATCTATGGGATCTTCTGATGGATGGTTACAAACATCCAGTAAATGCCAGTGGCGTAAAGCTGACAAGGCAAGAAATGAATGATGATCAGAAGAAGCTTTTCAGGAATCATCATAAATGCAGAACTGTTTTGCTGAATGCTATCTCTCATGCTGAGTATGAGAAGATATCTAACAGGGAAACGGCCTATGACATATATGAGTCCTTGAAAATGACTCATGAAGGAAATGCTCAAGTCAAGGAGACTAAAGCTCTCGCTTTAATCCAGAAGTATGAAGCCTTCAAGATGGAGGATGATGAAGACATTGAAAAGATGTTTTCAAGATTTCAAACTCTTACTGCTGGATTGAGAGTTCTTGACAAGGGATACACCAAGGCTGATCACGTAAAGAAGATCATCAGAAGCTTACCCAGAAGATGGGGTCCTATGGTGACTGCATTCAAGATTGCAAAGAATCTGAATGAAGTTTCTCTGGAAGAGCTTATCAGTGCCTTGAGAAGCCATGAAATAGAGCTGGACGCAAATGAGCCTCAAAAGAAAGGTAAGTCTATTGCATTAAAATCCAATATCAAGAAATGCACTAACGCTTTTCAGGCTAGAGAAGAAGATCCTGAAGAATCAGAATCTGAAGAAGATGATGAACTGTCCTTGATCTCCAGAAGGCTAAATCAACTATGGAAGACCAAGCAAAGGAAGTTCAGAGGCTTCAGAAGTTCAAAGAAATTTGAACGTGGAGAATCTTCTGATGACAGAAGATTTGACAAGAAGAAGGTCATGTGCTATGAATGCAATGAGCCTGGACACTTCAAGAATGAATGTCCAAAACTTCAGAAGGAAAATCCCAAGAAGAAGTTTCATAAGAAGAAAGGTCTTATGGCAACCTGGGATGAGTCAGAGGATGATTCAGACTCTGAAGATGAGCAGGCTAACTGTGCGCTGATGGCGACAAAAGATGACGGATCAGAATCTACATCAGAATCAGATTCTGAAGAGGTATTTTCTGAATTTACTAGAGATGAGTTAGTTTCCGGTCTAACAGAACTTCTGGAACTCAAGTCTCAGATTAGTCTCAAATACAAAAAGCTGAAAAAGCTATTTGAATTTGAAACAAAGAAGCTTGAGTTGGAAAACTCTGAATTAAAAGAAAAACTTTTAAAATTATCCAATAATGTTGGATCTCCTTCTAATTCAGAAAAATCCACTCCTAGTCTAAACCATATTCTGAAAGAATATGATTTAAGTTTCAGGAAGTTCTTATCTAGAAGTATTGGCAGAAGTCAGCTAGCTTCTATGATATATGCTGTGTCTGGAAACAAAAGAGTCGGCATTGGTTTTGAGGGTGAAACCCCATACAAACTTGAACCTGTTGATGAAATGAAATTCACATACAAGCCATTGTATGATCAGTTCAAGTATGGCCACTCCCATGATATTAGGCACACTTCACATGCTCAAAGTTTTCACATAACACACACCAAAAAGCATGTGACACAACCTAGGAAATATCATGAAACTCGCATTAAGAATTATCATGCTGTTCCTTCTATTGCTTACAATGTTAAACCCAAGTTCATTCAGAACTTGAGAAAATCTAACAAGAAAGGACCCAGGAAGATGTGGGTACCTAAGGATAAGATTATTCCTATTGCAGATATCCTTGGCTGCAAAAAGGACAAAGCACAACATGTCATGGTACCTGGACTCTGGATGCTCACGACACATGACAGGAAGAAGGTCTATGTTCCAAGACCTGGTGCTTAAGTCTGGAGGAGAAGTCAAGTTTGGAGGAGATCAGAAGGGCAAGATAATTGGCTCTGGAACTATAAAGTCTGGTAACTCTCCTTCCATTTCTAATGTACTTCTTGTAGAAGGATTAACACATAACCTCTTATCTATCAGTCAATTGAGTGACAATGGTTATGATATAATCTTTAATCAAAAGTCTTGCAAGGCTGTAAATCAGAAGGATGGCTCAATCCTATTTACAGGCAAGAGGAAGAACAACATTTATAAGACAGATCTGCAAGATCTTATGAGTCAGAAGGTGACTTGTCTTATGTCTGTTTCTGAAGAGCAGTGGGTCTGGCACAGAAGATTAGGTCATGCTAGTTTGAGAAAGATTTCTCAAATTAACAAACTGGATCTTGTCAGAGGACTCCCTAATCTGAAATTCAAATCAGATGCTCTTTGTGAAGCATGTCAGAAGGGCAAGTTCTCCAAACCTGCATTCAAGTCCAAGAATGTTGTTTCTACCTCAAGGCCATTAGAACTCTTGCACATTGATCTGTTTGGCCCAGTCAAAACAGCATCTGTCAGAAGGAAGAAATATGGATTAGTCATCGTAGATGATTATAGCCGCTGGACGTGGGTAAAATTCTTGAAACACAAGGATGAGACTCATTCAGTGTTCTTTGATTTCTGCATTCAGATTCAATCTGAAAAAGAGTGTAAAATCATAAAGGTTAGAAGTGATCATGGTGGTGAATTTGAGAACAGATCCTTTGAAGAATTCTTCAAAGAAAATGGTATTGCCCATGATTTCTCTTGTCCTAGAACTCCACAGCAAAATGGAGTTGTAGAACGAAAGAATAGGACTCTGGAAGAAATGGCCAGAACCATGATCAATGAAACCAATATGGCTAAGCATTTCTGGGCAGAAGCAATAAACACTGCATGCTATATTCAGAATAGAATCTCTATCAGACCTATTCTAAATAAGACTCCTTATGAATTGTGGAAGAATAAAAAGCCCAACATTTCATATTTCCATCCTTTTGGATGTGTATGCTTTATTCTAAACACTAAAGATCATCTTGGTAAGTTTGATTCCAAAGCTCAAAAATGTTTCCTTCTTGGATATTCTGAACGCTCAAAAGGCTACAGAGTATACAATACTGAAACATTGGTTGTGGAAGAATCAATCAATATCAGGTTTGATGATAAGCTTGGTTCTGAAAAACCAAAGCAGTTTGATAATTTTGCAGATTGGGATATTGACATATCAGAAGTTGTTGAGCCAAGAAGCAACGCATCAGAAGCAAAGCTTCTCAGAAGCAAAGAATCGGAAGATCAAGTATCAGCTTCTCTGGAGAATATAAGCATTTCTGAAGAACCATCTGTCAGAAGATCATCCAGACTCACTTCTGGTCATTCAGAAGATGTCATTCTTGGAAAGGAGTTTGCTGAGTCTATGCAGGCTGAGTTTGAAATGAGCATGATGGGAGAACTCAAGTATTTCCTTGGAATACAAATAAATCAAACATCAGAAGGAACGTATGTTCACCAAACCAAGTATGTGAAGGAACTTCTGAAGAAGTTTAATCTTCTAGACTGCAAAGAAGCCAAAACTCCTATGCATCCAACATGCATCCTAGGTAAGGATGAGGTAAGTAAGAAGGTAGATCAGAAGTTATACAGAGGTATGATTGGATCTCTCCTATATTTGACTGCTTCTAGACCTGACATTCTGTTCAGTGTTTGTTTGTGTGCTAGATTCCAATCAGATCCTAGAGAATCTCATTTAACTGCTGTTAAGAGAATTCTAAGGTATCTGAAAGGTACTACTAATGTTGGCTTAGTTTACAGAAAATCTAAAGAATACAACTTAGTAGGATTCTGCGATGCTGACTATGCTGGAGACAGAATTGAAAGAAAGAGTACTTCAAGAAGTTGCCAATTTCTTGGAAGTCATTTGATCTCCTGGTACAGCAAGAAGCAAGCAACTATTGCTCTATCAACAACAGAAGCAGAATATGTCGCTGCTGCTGGTTGCAGTACACAGATGCTCTGGATGAAGAGTCAGTTAGAAGATTATCAGATATATGAGAGTAACATTCCTATATTCTGTGATAATACTTCTGCTATATGTTTATCTAAGAATCCTATTCTTCATTCAAAAGCTAAACATATTGAGATTAAACATCATTTCATAAGGGACTATGTTCAGAAGGGTGTTATATCTTTAAACTTTGTGGATACAGACCATCAATGGGCTGATATCTTTACAAAACCCCTGGCTGAAGATAGGTTTAAGTTCATTCTGAAGAACATCAGTATGGATTTATGCCCAGAATGAGAAGATGAGAAGTTCTTATGTATGAGTATCTTCTGAAATGAAAAGTGGATTATTTTTCTATCAGAAGTTCTGATTGAAATCTTTTAGAAATTATGATTCGGTTATTACTAACGTTTCATTGTCTAAGTTGATTCAGAACCTCTTTTAAAGCAAACAGCTGTAACGTTTTATCTCGGGATGGTAAACCTGTCGTTACTATTCATGGATAAGCGCGCGTGCAGTTGAAGGGACGCCGACCATAGGTAACTGTGCTAGTCACCTCATTTGTCTTTATTATCTCTCCTCGTGTCACGTAACATTAAATGCTATCCATCATTTGTTTCATTTTATTTTCTTTTAAATACTCTTCAAACGCTTTTCCTTCCCTCTTATATTTTCTCTAGTACACTCTGTCTTTGTTTTCTTTCTCTATCTCTTTGCATTCATATCAAACCCTAGCTGTTCATTATCTGCAAATCCATCATGAACTCTTCATCAAGCCCAGAAAACCATGGAAATGATCAAAACAAAAAGAGAAAAGCTGTTGAAACATCTTCGTCCAAACCCAAAAAGATAAAGATCACCTATGACCCTCTCAAGGTGAATCTGTTCGAAGCAAAGTTGTCTGGAAACTATTCTAGACGTGTGTTTCAACCCCCTGGTGAAAGCCCTCCATCATCTCCATCTTCATCCTCATCTTTTTACCTCCAAGACTCAACCTCCTCTTCATCTAACCTTTCCTCTCCCTCAACCCATTCCGAAGAAATCTCTTCATCTTCACCCGCTGAGAATGTTGTTTCTGATAGAGATTGTGGAAGATCTGCATCAGAATCAAGTCTCCCTGACCCCTCGCCTGGAAGCCCAAGAAGCAGCAAATTATGACAGGGTTCAAGACATGCTGGCGCAGATTTTGTCTTAGCTAGGGTCTTAGTCTTTGGTCTTTGTAGTTTTCTTTCCTTGTTGCATCTGTTTTCCTGCATTCCTCTCTTGTAATCTTTTCTTTTGATTATCAATGAAAAGTTTCTTTGGTTTTACATTCCAGTGATTTTATTTGTCGTTTTATTCATCTGAATTTTTTGATATATTCTTTTTGATGTTATGACAAAAAGGGGGAGAAAATATATGATAAATGATTTGATTAATCTATCAGTTGCTGGGTAAAGCTCCCACACATTTTCTAACAAGAACTGCAAGTTCTATATGGTTTAAGTGTTTTGCAGGTATAAAGAAGTGAAGAGAATCTTCAAAGCAAACACAAGAAGCAAAACCATAAGAAGTGTTATTCTGTAAAAAGAATAAACTCATGGAAACTGAAGCAAGCTGAGTGCTGTCAAGCTTCAGAAATCAGAAGCAAGAAAGAAGAATGAATCAGAAGCACTGATAATAGAATTTGATCCATATTTGTCTATTTGCTCTGACAAAATTCTATTTGCTCTGATAACATTATTTTAGCCTATATGGCTCTGATACATATCATGTGTTCCAATAAACATTTTATGTTCTGACTCGTTCATGCTGACTTTTGTCGTTTAGTTTTTTGTTCTGTAACATTTCAGGATGTAGAGATGCTCTGATGATGCTCTGGTACATTCAACAATGTTCTGATACAAATCTAGCATGAAGTGATGTTGGTAGAAATTCAAGCTCTGAAGCTATCCGATGGAAGCAGAAATCAGAAGCTGTGAATGTTCTGAAGATCAAAGAAATTCAAGTTCTGAAGCTGTCCTAGATGGAAGCAGGAATCAGAAGCTGTGAGTGTTCTAGGGATCTAAAGAAATTCTAGTTCTGAAGCTGTCCAATGGAAGCAGAAGTCAGAAGCTATGAATTCTCTAAAGACAGAAGCTTATGTGATCGTCTCTACCGAAATAATCAGGGAAGTCTTTTATTAAAGTTCTTCGAGTATTTATTTCAGGGGGAGATTATTTATCTCAGGGGGAGATTGTTAATCTCAGGGGGAGACATATTCATATGCTTATGCTATAGCTGTGTAATTTGTCTTTTGCCGTCTGCTCTTTCTGATCGCAAATTCATATCATTTATATATGTTTTTGTCATCATCAAAAAGGGGGAGATTGTTAGAACAAGATTTGTTCTGATCAATTATCTTAGTTTTGATGATAACAATAATATGAATTTTGCTTAAGATAATATGGTACTCTAATCCAATGCAATTTCCTTTTCAGGAAATATATAAAGAGTATGCATAATTCAGCGCTCAGAAGCTTTGTCTCAAAGGGTTCAGCATGCAACATCAGAACATGGTCTGGCAAGACATCAGAAGATGGTCGAAGCAGAATCAGAACATGGGTCTATGGAAGCATCAGAAGAACATGAGATCAGAAGCACTGAAGTTCAGATGGTATCACGCTCAGAAGCACTTCAAGGTCAGAAGATCAGAAGATGCTATGCACCAAGCTGTTTGACTCTGATGATATTCAAACGTTGTATTCACAAACATCAGATCAGAAGGAAGTACAAGTGGCAGGCTACGCTGACTGACAAAAGGAACGTTAAAGCTATTAAAGGCTACGTCAGTAGACACAGCGTGAACAAGGCTCGAGGTAGTTGACAAAAGCGGATAACATTAAATGCGATGCTGTACGGAACACGCAAAGCATTAAATGCACTCAACGGTCATCTTCTCCAACGCCTATAAATATGAAGTTCTGATGAGAAGCAAGGTTAACGATTCTGCACAAAACAACTCATATTAACTTGCTGAAACGCTGTTCAATTCAAAGCTCAGAATCTTCATCTTCATCAAAGCTCACTACATTGCTGTTGTAATATATTAGTGAGATTAAGCTTAAACGTTAAGAGAAATATCACAGTTTGTGATTATAGCTTTTAAGAAGCAATTGTAATACTCTTAGAATTGATTACATTAAGTTGTAAGGAACTAGAGTGATCGTGTGGATCAGTATACTCTAGGAAGTCTTAGAGGTTATCTAAGCAGGTTGTAACTAGAGTGATCGTGTGGATCAGAATACTCTAGAAAAGTCTTAGAGGGTATCTAAGCAATTGTTCCTGGAGTGATCAGTGTGTGATCAGAAGACTCTGGAAGACTTAGTTGCTGACTAAGTGGAGAACCATTGTAATCCGTGCGATTAGTGGATTAAATCCTCAGTTGAGGTAAATCATCTCTGCGGGGGTGGACTGGAGTAGTTTAGTTAACAACGAACCAGGATAAAAATAACTGTGCAATTTATTTTTATCTGTCAAGTTTTTAAAGCTACACTTATTCAAACCCCCCCCCCTTTCTAAGTGTTTTTCTATCCTTCATCAATAACCATACTTCCATTAATATCAGATATCTCAAGATTTAACCTCTCAGCACAATCCAAGGAAATAAAAGAGTGAGTTGCTCCAGTATCAATAATTGCAACTAAAGGTGTGCCATGAATGAAACACGTACCTTTAATCAACCTGTCTTCTGGAGTAGTCTCAGATCCAGTCAAAGCAAAAACCTTTCCTCCTGATTGGTTCTTCTTTGGCTTAGGACAATTAGGACTGATGTGACCCTCTTCACCACAGTTGTAGCAAGTCACAACCCTCTTCTTGCAGTCCGCAGCAATGTGACCCACTTGGTCACACTTGTAACACTTCTTCTGATCAAGCTTGCACTCATTCCTACGATGTCCCATCTCACCACAATTGTAACATCTGATACGAGCACTGGAATCTCCCCCACTGGGTTTCTTCCAATCAACAGGTTTACCTCTACCATATGGCTTACCTCGATCCATATGTTTCTTTCCTTTTCTGTCAACCAACTCGCGAGAGTGAGATGACCTCAGCTTGATGTTATCTTCCTCAAAAATCCTGCTACAATCTACCAGATCAACAAACCTCCGGATTCTCTGGTACCTAATACCCTGCTTGATCTCATCACGAAGACCATTCTCAAATTTCACACATTTCGAGAACTCACTGGCTTCGTCATCATTGTAATGCACATAGTACCTTGCCAGTTCCACAAACTTGGCAGCATACTCTGGTACTGACATATTGCCTTGAACCAGCGCCAGAAATTCAACTTCCTTTCTTCCCCTGACATCTTCAGGAAAATACCTCCTCAGAAATTCCCTCCTGAATACAGTCCAGGTAATTGCTGTGCCACTAGCATCCAGCTCAGTTCTAGTTGACATCCACCAATCATCAGCTTCCTCTGATAACATGTGAGTGCCATATCTCACCTTGAGATCCTCAGCACAGTCAATGACTCTGAAAATCCTCTCGATCTCCTTAAGCCATTTCTGAGCACCCTCGGGATTATGCGTGCCCTTGAACAATGGAGGATTGTTCCTCTGGAAACTGTCCAGTTGTCTGTCAGCACCAATCGCAGCTCCATTGGCATTCCCTCCTAGCACTCCAGCAATCATGCCCAGAGCCTCAGCGATAGCATCGTCGTTTCTTCCTCCTCTTCCAGCCATTGTTCTGCTTAACACAAACAATCCGGTCAGAACAAAAGTATCGACAAATAACTTGTATTAGTCGCATACACAGAAGACTGACACTAAGACTCTGGTCACAACGACCGACTATGCTCTGATACCACTATTGTAACACCCCTCTAATAACCCGCGGCAAATAACAGTATATTAAATCAGAGTAACATGTAGAGAGGCATCACAATTATATAAATGATAAAACACACGTCGGTACATGTCATGCATTCACTGAAACAACTGAAATTATAACTCATTAGATGAAATCATGTTTTACACAGCGGAATCAAAAACATAGAGTCAACATTCATCGTTAATGTATCCGACTCAACCAACAAAACCAATTAGAGTTATAATCAACTCAAAACAAACGTGTTCCCAGTGTTACATCTACCAGAGCATGACACCGACACTATAACTAGAAACCGACTTATGAGCTAATCCTCACCAAGTCGCGCCGCTATCCTCAATCTGAAAATGACAACAAGTAAGGGTGAGTCTCATCACAGTTAACCAATGTTATTGCATCATAAATAATAACATATCATAGTAATATCATTCACCCAATTGTTTCATATTCAGACAAACCATCATTCACACATCCACAGATAAACAGACAGTCAACATGTAACATATATCATTATGTTATAAACAAATCATGCACATGTATGAAACTGACACTATGCATGTGGTACCAATCATCACCAGTGGAAATCATCCACCGACCGATCTATCATCATCCAGATACGGCCCTGCCAGCACCAATTCCACACAATGGGAATTCTGCCCCTCACTGAATCCTCTCATCATCTAGGATTCAGCCCATGTTTATGAATGCATGCAACATATATATAACATACTTTCATCATTACCATTCTATGAGTAGCATCATCTATACTCATTTCATCATCATCATCATCAACAATACTAAGCATGTTCATATATACATTACATAATTCAATACAATCAATTATCAGTAACCACAGAATCACATCACAAGGTTTACACAGTCTAAAACAGCAGACAAGCAGGCCTACAAATCGAAAGTTACACATCATCGAACTTTCCAGAAAAATCACAAAACAGAAATTTCAAATACAGGAAGCCATACGCGTATCATAGGGTCCATACGCGTCCATACGCGTATCCCCTTGCCTCATACGCGTATCATACGCATTTCACCAGAACTCAAAATGGCCTAGAAACCAACCCATACGCGTATCATCCTTGCCATACGCGTATCACCAGAATAATTTTCCTCTTTCAAAATTTCCATACGCGTATGAGCATCCTCATACGCTTCTCATACGCAAAACACCAGTACGTGGTATTTGGGACAGGGCAACTGCGTATCATACGCGTATAGCCCATTGGGAGTGTCCCCCATACGCGTATGACCTCATCCCATACGCGTATGGCACTGTTTCATACGCGAAACACCAGAAAATGCCCAGAACCTGCAGAAATCGTAACAGTCCAAAACCCATTCGTTTTTACTCATACCAGTCCACGATTTTGAGTCTAAAAACCAGAAAAATGACATCTAAACAACATACGAATTCATCCACAACCACAGTATATGATTCTATAATCAATTTCATTCATCATACCCTAAATATATCAGTTATTAGGGATTCACAGTCCATTCAATGATGAACAAATACACAATTTCAGAATATAGAATCAATGGATCCAACCATAGTCCTAATCCATACTATCACCTATAATACGATAAAAGAGATTAAATGGAGAGTCTCCCCTTGCCTCAGATAAAAGTCTTGGTTCTTGGTCTCTCCCTCTACAGTTCTCCTTCACGTTCCTTGTTCCCAATTCTGTTCTTTCACGTTCTTTCTTTCCCAATTCCCAATTCTGATTATTTTATGAAAAATAATTTAAATTAGTAAGGGCTTTACTACACCACACCCCCTCTTCTTACTAATTTCACACATGGCCCAAATGCCATTAACCATCATTTTCCTCTTATTTTCATAAAATCCATAATAATAATTATTAATCTAATATTTAAATTAAATTAAAAATTAAAATTATACGGGTGTTACAACAGGCAAGCAGTTATTAGAATACCAAACATGTATCGGCCAGAATGCACCAAACATGCATTGATTTTCCGAGAGAGTGCCACCAGGAAGTGGACTTAAGGGGTCAAGCAAGTGTTGACTTCAAAGAGACCAAACATGCATTGGCTTTCAAAGAATTCTGTAGATTCTCATTGATTGTGAGGATGCCAATAAGTAATGGACTTTCAGTTTCTGATAAATGTTGAGGATGGCGATCCTAACTTCTCGACGGTCTTCGAGTTCATAAGTTGTTTAGCTCACACCTGAACTTAAACTAATCACCTCCTGATGAGGAGAGAATGCCAATGCATAGTGCCTTTGCCCCAGCCGGTAGGGACTTTGAAGAATTTCGTCTTGTAAGGACCTCTTGAGATTCGTGCTATCATAGACAACATGCCCCAGTATCATGAACTTTGAAACTGTGCCCTGATTGACCAGTGTTGGAAGTAGTTTCACCTACGTTTGGGTGAATGCCCCTGATTACTCAACATTTGGAGAGATTCTTCGAATCTTGACCTGAATGCCTCAGATTGATTGAAAACTTACTCGATAGAGTATTAAACTGCTTTTGTATCCCTGAGGGTGATCAGACTTGAGATATTGCTGCCTCTGCTCAGCGGAGTTCTGAAGAAAACTTGTCCTTCAGGAGGATAAAACTTTTCATCTGAAGTTCATTGTGGAAACTTTCCTGATGTTAAGCACTTGTTCATATGCAAAGAATGTTTATTATGAGAAATATAACTCTAATGCAAAGAGTATGTTTGTCTCGAAGTTTAAAGAAACTTTATGAAAGGATGTCGTAACCTCGAGTTTTTGTGAAACAAAGATGGTGTGATACCAATTCAAGCGCTTAGCAGATCTCCTAGGAGTCAGCTTACCGTATTCTCGTGTATAGTCTGCTTTCGAATTAACCCTGCTTCAGTTAGGACTTTTGAGGGTTGTAACGTGGCCAGGTTCACGGTTTGAGAAAAAAGGATTTTTAGGCTCAAATTATTTGGTGCCCACCCCCTTCATGATGTTCTCCAATCCTAAGTTTAGTTAACTTGACACGAGCATTCATCTTTCAAGAGGAGTTTGGAAATGATTGAGGAGTCAATAAGGTCTTCTGGACACGGCAGTCACTTTACCTTTTGTTTTTGGTGTCTGATCACACGACTTTGTTCTTTGCTAAGGATTCTTATTTTGTAATCCTTGTTTTTTTTGCTTTTGCTTTGCTTTTCTTTTTTTTTTGTTTCCCTAACTTTTGCCTGGACAAATTCTTTTGAATTTTGATTTGGATGTCCAGCAGGATGCCCTAACTTTTGCCTAAATCACTTGTTTTCAAGTTGTTGACTTAGCGGGCTTTTTCTTTTTTTTCTCTTCATTATTTTTTTCTTTTTTTTTTGAACAAGTCGTGTGATCCGGAATCTCTGATTTGTTGGAAGTGCATATGACTGCCTGAGTCCTTGATTGATGAAGAATTACCATTATGGCATTATCATCCTTTGATCTCCTGATGTGAGGGATAACCACTGTGGTGTTGATGTCGGACTCGACCTTCTGATGTGAGGGATAAATTTGATGTCTCGACCTCCTGAGGTGAGGGATAATCGTTGTGGATTTGACTTTCCTCAATCTTTTGAAAGATATCCATTGTTGTATCTTTAGACGTGTGCTCCTGATGAGTTTTGAATGCTCGATCAGGTTAACTGAATACTACCCGCCCCTGGGTTAAATGTGAGGTTTTTTTTTAGAGAAAAGAAACTCCTACTTCGAAGGCTCAGAGGGGTTAACGAAGGTTTCACTCCCTTATATCTCCAGTGTTTGGGAATTTGAAACAATGCCTGTACATCATCAGCAGGATCATATTCAAAATCATACCATTTGAGTTTCTTGGTATTATGTTCATTATTCTTCATACGGAGTTATCATGCTTTGTTAACAAGAGTTAGGTATCACAAAAAGCAAAGAAAACATATAAGAGCAAAAGCGAATGGATTTTTTCAAGACAAACATATCCAATGCATTATGATTATAGTTCAAAAACAAACAAGTTTTGTATACAAACAAAATTGAACAAAACAAGAAAGCTTAAACATGAACATGCAAGATGAATTAAGAATTGCCAGTGTTGAGGAGATCCTCTCTGTATGGACTTATTGCTTCAAAAGATCCGCTGAGTCAAAGGAGAACTTCAATTCTGGCCTTCAAGTGCGAATGTGATAGCCTTTGTGCCAATCAGGTCTCAAACCTTGTCTCTGAATGACTGACAACCTTCAATCAGATAACCAAGTGCCCCAGAGTGGAAAGCACACCAAGCACTACGTCAGAACACTTTAGATCACTTCCTGGAAGAAGATTTTGGAAACAAGAATTGTAAGTGTTCAGCTTTAGGGATTTGAGCCATGCCAGTGGTGCACAAACTCAAGATATAAGGCGTCTTGCTTATCCCTCGGTCGGGAGCGCTAAACAACAACGACGGGAGTTTGTGAATGCTTTAGGGATTTGAGTTGCCAATGATGCGAACTCAAGAACACAGAGTCTTGCTTATCCCTCGGTCGGGAGCCCTAAATATAGCTGCTGGAACATTAATCACCATCAAGAGTGGAGGAACTTTGTATTGCTATCGGCGAACAACAATAACATCTGCGCTTGGCTATCAAAGTCCTCACTTGGAACACACAACGGTTGTTGGGAAGGAAACCTCTGGCAGTACCAATTGCAAGTGATTCTCATGAGTTATTTCCTCGAGGAAGAACAAACATTCTACTTCCAGCAAATGAAATGGGATCAGCTAGTGGAAACCATTATGAATGAACTTAAACATCTCTGTATCGAGCAAGTCCTAGATTCCTTGTACCTCAACACCTTGTAAGGCTTGACATTATGATCAGGCGCCCCGAGAATGGAAAACACCGAGTATTGTCATCGAAATTAGGAGAGCTATCTGTGGTGAGAAACACCCAAAGCAACGAATCTTAACCAACGGAAATTCCATCAAACAGGAAAGCAATTGAACACCAGGCATTGGGATTACATCAACTTGCTTCTTACATTCTTTCTGTCTCTGTTGACAAGCAAAGACTATTGACAAGGAAAATCCAAGAGGAAGAGGTGACTCAAAATATGAAGCAGAACCTTGAGAATGAGAGGTGTACCCTTGCGGATCACTCTTGATTACTGTCTGGAAGAAGATTCTGGCGAAGTCACACGGAATTTTGTAAGTGCTTTAGGGATTCGAATAATGCAAATGGTGCAATGCTCAAGATAGACAATGTCTTGCTTATCCCTCGTGCGGGAGCCCCAAGCAATTTCAAAGACTGGTAAATCTTGACATCACGACCAGGTGCCCCAAAATAGAACTCACACCTAGTGTTATCGTCATCAAGCATAGAATCTGTAGACAACCACACAATACGGAGCTTAACCAGTTGCAAATAAAGCAAGCGTGGAAGCAAATGAGCATAAGACTAGTCTTCACAAAGAATCCCAACTGAGCTTTCCTCTTGGTCACCCCACAAAGTTGTTCCATGACCCATCTTTGAACGCACAATAAGAACAAGTCAAGTCTATGAGTTTGGTGAGAGTACAAAGTCTGAATAAGAGATCCTCGATCCTGAACACCTGTTATACATGAAATGTATGATATGCAGGATATGCATGCAATGTCATGTTCATCCAATTTCCAAGGAATCCTCATGTTTTGATTTTTTTTTAAAGCAAGAGACGGAAAAGCTCGGCACGAGGCTTAAAGATATGATTCCTTGGAAATGGAAGGAACACGTATGCTAGTTATTTTTTGTACATCATTTTTTCACAAGTAAATATGCAATGATGTGATGTGGTGGGACTTTGGATGCCTCCCACCGGACATGTCTGGATTTCCTCAAAGTTACACGACCCAAGTTCAAAGGTTCGGCACCAATTCGGAACTCCCCGTAGATCATGGGACATAATCAATAGAATCAGAACCAAGGTCACCATCACGGAAATGAAACCACTCGAACGAGAACCAAAGTAACCCTCGAACAAGAACCACGGTAACCCACGAACGAGAACCAAAGTCACCATCAATGTACTTGTTAAGCAATGATTGATTCCCGCCCCACTCACGGGTAAATCTAGGCCAAGGTAGGTCGAAAAGCCAACAGAGGATCGAATGTAGGCGTTATCATACGATATTGCCTCATTCCACCAAGCTCAGCCCGTGGATACGTGATCAGATCAATCAGGCATACGACTTCTGTCCATCACGGCCACTCTAGTCCTAGTTCCTATGGTATCACTCATAGCCTGGGTATTGGGCCTTTTACCTCTTGAAACACCCACCCAACAGACAGAAATCCAAACAGTCCAGAATATGATGCAGAAAAGTAAAAGCGCACATAGAATGCAATGCAAACAGGTAAATATCCAAAGCAATAAAAGCACCCAAAGATAAACACACAAGCGCTAGGATCGACTCGCTGAGTCCGGACCAGCAACAGGTCGAGACATTCCCCAGCAGAGTCGCCAGCTGTCGCTACCGCGAAAATTAACAGAGTCGCCACTAACATATTTATCCCGAAAAGGAAGGGAATGCCAGCAAACCACAAAACAAAACAACGGTCTCACGACCAGAGAAAAAGGGTAAGGGAGTCGGTTACGCGAGGGGAAGGTGTTAGCACCCCTCGCGTCCATCATACTCGATGGTATCCACGCTCGTGTCTAAAACTATGGGTGTGTAACAAATCTACGCTAATCTGGACTAAAATGCATGCAAAATGTATGGAAAAGAAAGGATTGTGCTCGCACGGGCCCTACCCCGCTGCCTACGTATCTGTTTTGCAGAATCAGAGCTACCGTAGCTCGGCTAACTAGTTTCTGTTTGTTTTGTGTTTTTTAGGTGAACGAGTTACATTCACACTCCGCTGCTCGACCTTTGGAGACTTACGCTTGGTAATGGAGCGGAAATAGCAAGTTCTTAAGAAAAGAAAATTAAAGAGTGTGGTTTGTATTTTAAAGAATGCATGAGGAAAGCCTAAGCTAAAGGGGAAAGCTTGCTACCTAATGTTATCATACAAAGGGTACAAGTCTAAGCTAAGCTATCAACCTACAAGGGAAAAGGGGAAGCACACAAGAATATCACACAAACGAGCATCCGCTCGTAAAGCAAACAAAACCAACGGTACTGACCGAATGGTAGAAAAGCGGTCCCGCCATAGCCAAGGGGAGCAGCTCAACCCAAGTCAACCAAGCATTAGACCTCGCGAAAATGATCGGGCCATAGACAAGAGGGAGAACCCCTCTCAGCAACCAAGCCGTCACGGATCATAAAGGAAAACGGTGCGTGCGTACACCGAGCATCAACGTCGAGCGACGCGAACTATAGGAAAGGCGGGGGTCCGGCTGCATGAACCCTTTTCCTGACATACTCGATAAAAAGATCTTGTGCAGGTTCAGAAGCGAGCAACGCGTAGCGTGCGCTTACTGAACAGACTCGATGAGACTAGGCGGGGGTTGATTGCTAACCCTTTCCGCATGCCTTCCATGAGGACTTAACGGAGTGCCATATAGGACTTATTACACCGTGACTCCCTGCCGCAAAGCACAAATATAAACACACCAACAAAAACAGAGCCTCTTTCGAGGGCTTGGCCAGATGCATGTCTAGGTCCTACTTCTCATGTTATAGGATGATGCGGAAAGCGGTAAAAGGGACAAGGAGATACCGAGCGGATAGCAAATCCGCGATGAGCTAGCAAGCGTAAGCAGAGAAGTCCAGAATACTTCGTGTAAGCCATCATCAAGCAAAGCAAGTCAGAAAGCGTCGTCGTGAAAATAAATCACGAGCGACATGTGGTACACGTCGAGCATAACCACACGAGCAACCTGCAAGAGAACACAAGCCAGACAATGCAGGAATATACATCTCAATGAATGAGAGATCAGATGCATCGGGAATAAGTTTGTGTCCCACAAATAAAGCGGAACACAACGCAAATCAACCGCACCGGAAGCGAATTTGTGTCCCACAAATAAAGTGGAACACAAAGTAAGTCGAATCGCAATCGAAGGCTCTCTTGAAGTACCTCGCACATCTCGCACACTCATTAGAAATAACAAGGAAATGCGAACAAAGTCGCTTAATTGGATTATGAAACAAAATAGAGGTAAAATTCTAATTAAATTCTAAGAATAAAATCTAACAAGAATAAATTTTTTTTATGGCATTTTATCTAAAACTAGAATAGAACTATGTAAGAAAACAATTAAAGTCTAACAAGAAAAAGATTACATGTTTTTTATTATCTCTTTTTATCAATGCGAGAAATCTAATCAAACGTAATATTTTTCATGGTATTTTATCAAAGAAATAAAGCTAAACAATATAACAAAATATTTAAATTCTAACGAGCCAAATATTACATGTTTTTGATTATTTTTATCATCTACAAACTACCAAATGTTATTGATTTTATATGCTAAAAATAATAGAAGTTAAACCAACTAAAAAACTTATCTACTACAAACAAACATGTGCACAGGGGAGTTTAAAGTTGAAAACATGGTGCAGAAGGGTGAAGGGCGCAGGCCCAGCCAGATTTTGGCCCAGGGACATTTTTAATTCAGTTTTTTTCTATGTCAAAAAAGAGTTTACGGGCTAGAATGGGGTGAACAGGAAATTTCGGTGATGGCCCAAGATGTAGTCCATCAACACATCTCATGATTCAGATTTTCTATGATTCTTGCTTAATCACCAACTAAATCCAATCAATCTCAATTAAACAATGTTTATTCAGTTTTAATGGCAAATTAACTACAAAACGTGAAATGTACAATTAGAAGAGGGGTTAGGGTTACGTGTATTTAGCTTAATCAGAGGAAGCTCTCTTGCTCAAATGCACAAACGGCAACGACAGTGGCGATTCCCCTCTCTTCTCCGGCTAACTCGCCGCCGTGAACAAACACAGCTATCCACTCGTCTCTTCTCTCATTGACTTCCTCTCTGATGTCTCTCGCTCTCTCTCAAACGACGGAGGTACGACGACACTCTCCTTCTCCGATTCAACTTTCACGCAACCGGCGGCGGAGCTTCTACTCTCAGTTCATCGTCACTTCCGTTCCGTCTTGGTCTCTCCGATATGTTCTCTCCGTCTCAACCTCTCACTCTCGGTTCGTCTCCTCTTTAATTTCTGCGTTTTTTTGTTGTTGCAATGATGACGAAGATGTTGCTGTTATTTGCAGATCGTTGATGATATGATGAAGATGGAGCGTGAAGGTTCACGAGGTTGTGCGGTGATGATTTTGCAGAGAAATTGAGGATTGATGATAGCGATGCTGATTGTTGTGATGTGAAGATTGAAAAATGGATCGAGTTTGAGACGAAGTTTTTTTTGGATTATTCTGTTACATCGACTCTGTTTGGTGAATTTTGATGATTCTGAATCTTGTTTTCTGCAGATTTACCATTGAAGAGGATTGAATTTGTGAAGAAATAAAGATGAAGGTTATGAACGATGAAGATTGGTGAATTTCAGTGGTGGTTCAAGGTTGAACGTTGAAGATTATCAGAGAGTGAATTGGAGAGTGCGATTGAATCAGTGAGAAGATTGGTGAAGAAAGGATCCAAGTTTTGTTACTGATTCGGTTGGAGCTTGAAGAAGATGATTGAAGGTTCGATGAAGAATTTGAAGATTGTCGTGAAGCTTTTTTGTGTGAGTTTTCTGTAAATTGAAGGATGAAGATGATGATTGTTAAATTTGTTATTGTGCACCGTGATGAAGATGATGGTTTTGGTTCAGAGATAGAAGAACGATGGACGTTCATGAATCAAGAAGATGATTATGGAAACTGTTGTTGATTTGAAGAAGATTGAATCGAGAGAGGTAAGAGCGAATTCTGTTACGTTTTTCTGTTATCCATCTCCGAGTTTGTTACCCCTCTCTTTTCTCTTGTTAAATCCCTCAGCTTATCTTGTGAACCGGTTTCTCCTTGCTGCAGGTTCGGTTTTGTTCGAACCGGTTTATTTCGTTTCTGCTATGGAGCTTGGTTTTGACAAAAGCTTATACCGAATATCCCGTGAACAAAATCTGTAGCAAACGACATCAAGTTCTGAGATTGGCATGGCATGAAGTTATGAGATTGGCATGGAGAAGCTTGAAACCAGAAATTAGGATGGGCTTTTTCTTTGTAATTCATATTTTTTTTTTGTAATCATCAATTGAGCTTCTGGCTTATAGTGGGCCTTTTGAATGACTTGGCCCTTTTGCATACTTTTGTAACCTTTGGACATTTGAATATTTTGTAATGAACATGGTTTTGAACTTTGTAATGAATTATATGGATTTGAATGAAAGGATGATGATGATACTTGAACACTTATCCAATTAAGTTTCCAACTTGTTCCGATCCAATTAAGTTTTCTAACTCAAATCGATCTGGAATCTCTATTGATAGCCCTTGAAACACACTTTGATGAAGAATAAGATTTGAACATGAGATTGCAATATCTTGAATCAATAGGCCATAACCCTTTAAAATGATAACAACTTTGGATAAACTTTGAATAACACTCGTAGATCTTAGCTTGACCTGAATCCTTGAGGAACAAAATGCCTTGAACGAAATTTGAATAATAGGATTAGTTATATCATCAAATCAAACTCATTCCCGAATCATCGGGACCCTAATTCAAATCTCAATTCTTTCACTCAAACCTAACTCGTACGTTGAGCCACCAATAAATTGCAAATATAATGGCGCCTCGGACACAATGCTCTCTTTTAGCTCATACCCTTTTATCATGATTCACTATCTTGCAATTCATCCCACAAACCTCTTGACTTAATGATCTCGAAATACGGAACTCTTTATTATTTTTCTTCGATTTTCAAATGACGAAATAAACGTCCTTGATAACTTATAGCACAGAGAAAGAGGGCAAATTTTGGGGTGCAACAGTGGCCACTGATCTACATGTTGCTGATATTTTTACAAAGACCTTAGATGCAAATCAATTTGAAAAGGTAAAGGGTAGGTTAGACATTTGCCCTCATGAAGAATTATAGCAATTAATTCTATTTGGGGAAAATATTTTGGGCTTTTTAATTATTCAATATTTTAAATATCCCCTAATTGATTACTATATCAAGTTCCCTCTTAATTCTCAATCTCACCAAAAGGGTGCTCTCTACCCTATTATCTTAAAAAACCTAAAATTTTTCTTGAACTGATCTCTCACTCTCCACAATTGTGTCCCAAGAATTGTTCTAAAATACTTCAAGATGTCGCAACAATCAGATTCTTCCTCTCCAAAGAAGTTGTCCCCCAATGTTGCTCCTGACTCTGTTCCAAGAACTGAACCGGTGAACCCTAATCAAGTTCTTGATGTTGCTCCGTTAAGAATGGTTTGTGCTGATGATCTAAAGATCAAGAAATCTCAAACACCACATGCAAGAAGACCCGAGGAATCTGTTCAAACTAAGGACGCTAATCCTTCCGTGTCTACTTCTCATTCAAACTTACCCAAGGAGGGATCAAAGTTTGTTCACGAAGCCATTACCAAACTTGTTACTCATATCTTGGATGAACAACATCAGGTCCCTGGGATATCTGTTGCTCTACAAACTGTGATTCCTGAACCCGCTGTTGTAACTAGGGCAAACATTATAGGGAAGTCCTCTAATGATGATGATGTCCACATTGTTGATGATGATGTACACACTCTCGATGGTGATGTACAAATGATTGAGGAGGGAGAGAGTAATGATGATGTTCATAATGACAATGATAATGAAGATGTCACTAAGGATGTCAATGACATTGGGAATACTGGTGCTGATGCTGGTACAGGTACCGCTACAAGTACAGGCCCACATGTTGTGGACCTTGATGACTATTCTGATAATGATCTGGTAGCTGATGTAAACCCTAGCATAGCCAAGAGGCTCATGACTAGGAGGAAAGGTAAGGCTGTTGTACAAAGTTCTCCTAAGAGAAAGGTTGCTTCTAAAAGTCCCTCTACTGACTATATCAGGAAGAAAAGTACCTCTACAGGTCCCAAAAAGAGCAGAGCTGTATCTCAGAGTGTTTCTGTTGGCCCTACCAAATCTTGGAGCAAAGTTATTCCCAAGAAAAGGAAGGCTCAAGCTATTGTTGACTCTGACTCTGATGTTGATGTTGATGTTCAAGATATTCCACTAAGGAAGAAACCAACAACTAGCAAGCTGGCTGCCAGTGTTCCCAAGGTACCCATTGATAATATCTCCTTTCATTATCCTTCAAGTGTCAATAGGTGGAAATATGTTCACCACAAGAGGTTAGCTTTGGAAAGGGAGTTGGCTCAGAATGTCCTTGAGAATAAAGAGATCATGGACCTGATTCATGAAGCTGGACTATTGAAAACTGTTGTTGATTTGCCTACGTGCTATGGAATGCTGGTTAAAGAGTTCATTGTGAATCTATCAGAAGACTGCGCTGATAGAAAATCAAAGTATTTTAGGAAAGTATATGTGAGAGGAAAGTGTGTTACATTCTCCTCAACCGTAATCAACAATTTTCTTGGAAGATCTGATGAAGCCCAACCTGAGCTGGAAGTGACTGACAACAAAATATGTGAGGTTATCATTGCTAAGCAGGTGAAAGTCTGGCCCTTGAAAGGAAAACTTTCTGCAAGCAAGCTTAGCATAAAGTATGCAATGCTACACAAGATTGGAGCTTCTAACTAGCTGCCCACGAACCATAAGTCAACTGTTGTTATTGTGCTGGAAAAGTTTATATATATGCTGTTGGAACCAAGACAAAGTTTGACTATGGTACTTACATATTTGATCAGACAATGAAGCATGCCGGAAGTTATAGTGTGAAGGGTCCTATTGCCTTCCCATATATCATATGTGGTATAATTATGAATCGGTACCCTAATATCCTAAGTGAAAATGATGATGTTTACAAGAGAGAACGTGGTTTATCATTTCACTACAAACTGTTTCAAGGAACACATGTTCCTGATATTGTTACAACATCAGCTGGAACATCCAAAGACAACACATCTACAGGTAAGGCTGCTGTGATAGCAATGCTCTGAGAGACATGCAAGGAGCTGGAGTCCAGAAAGCTGACTCTTGTAAAATTAATCAGCTCTCTTGAAATGGAAGAAGGTGCTGAGTTTGCTGAGAATGAAGCAGGTCTTGAAGAAGATGACGAAGAAGAGGCCAGTCAAGATGATGGCATAGAAGAAGAAGATGGTTTTGGGTCCAGTAGCTCTGAGTCTGAGGACTAGAGTCTTTCTGGTCTTTCCTGGTGATTTGTTTGTTTTTTTGGTTGTTTCTTTTTAATTTTAGCCTGTACTTATTGAATATCCAGGTTGCTTTGGCAACATTTCTGGCACAAAGGGGGAGTAGTGTATGTCACCCCAGAACAAGTAATTTTTTTGGATGGTGCTGTTGAATGAAGTTTAATTCTGCAATTTATTTCAGTAGTTAGTAGTACTGATGCATGATGGAAGTATTCATCTGTGTTGTTGAATGAAGTCTAACTCTGTAGTTTATTTCTGTAGTTTATAGTACTGATGCATGATGGAAATATTGATCTGTTTGTGTGGTGGTATGAATGATGGTAGTGTAGATATGCATGATAGTATGTGTGATGGTATGATAGTTTTGTAGCTGTGGTTGCTATCTGGTAGGTGTAGCAGTAGTATAGCTATGTAGTGTAGTCATGCATTCCGACTGATGAGTGCTTGGTGGTAATGTGTAGTTGTATTAGCTATTCCTGCAAGTGTGGTTGATTGGTTGTGCTGTGTGTTTTTCTACTGCAAAGATTCTCTGATAATATGGTGACAAGTTGTTTTAGCCAAAAATTTGCCAAAGGGGGAGTTTGTAGATGCTTTTATATTGGATGCACTGTGTGGTAAAACATTCATGTGTGTGTGAGATGTCTTGACTAATGTCAAAATACACTATGTGTAGGGTTGTGCAGGATTGTATGGTTGAGCTAATACAGGTCTTGGTTGGATGTCAAGCTGGATGTCATGACATCAGTATCTGACAGCAGTAGCTGTTATATTTTAGCTGTTATGTTTCCTTATTTATCTCAGGCTACAATTTAGGAAACTATATATTTTGTGTTGTATGGTTTGTGCTAAAATTAGGTTAACTTGGTTAACCCTAATTTATGTTTGGAAGGCCCAAGGCCCAAGTGTTGCCTATAAGAAGATTGCTAATCCTACTTTCAGAGGCAGAGTTTTTGGCGAGAAGAATTATGTGTTTTGTGTTTGTTTTCACGTGTGTTTGTGTTAGTGTTTTCTTGTAATCTAAGCAATTATCACGTTGATGATTGTATTAAAGTAGGGTGTTTTTGAGTTGTAATTTTTTGTGTCACTCTAAGATTTTAAGCATGAGTGTTGTGTCTCTTAATTGAAGCTTTTAAGCAAGATCAAGATTTGTTTGAAGTGTGTCTTCAATTTGCTTTTTGTAGTTGTCTGTTTGTTATCACTTCTGTGATTGAGGGGGAGTGAGTAGGGACTCGGGTCTAGCACTAGATTGAAATTGCATTGGGTAGGTCTTAAGTGAAGAGTTGTAAACGGGTAGTTTAGCTCTGAATTAATATTGTTTATAGTGGATTTCCTCCCTGGCTTGGTAGCCCCCAGAGTAGGTGTTGTTGTACCCCGAACTGGGTAAACAATAATCCATGTTCTTTACTGTTTTAGTTTACTGTCTGGAAAATTTTATAATCAGTTCTGAAGTGGATGTCATATCATCCGATACGACATCCATCGCGTGTTACTAGAATTTTCATAAAGGACATTCGATGGGAAGATACCTCGACCAAGCGGTGATATCGATATGAGTTATTTGTGGATAGAAAAGATTTAGTATTTTTTGAGTCTAGAACAGTAGTCAAGAAGTGCATCGATAGGAGTGACAATTCGAAAGTTGGTGAGAACCGTTGTGGGAGTTTGAGGCAGTTATTGGTTCAAGAGATGAGTTATCAACATTTAAATCTCAGAAGAAACATGGTAGAGCAACAAATAATGAGGTTTGAAATCACATGATATGTGTCAAAGCATTTGACGGATAACCATCGTCGACAGTTATTTTAGAGAAGTATAAATAGCAGTTGCATATGTTGTAATAAGGGTTATTTTAGAGAAGTATAAATAGTTGTTTCATATGTCAAAATGAGTTACTAAAGGAAATGTATGATACTGCCTACCATCTTTTACTTATGCAAATAAAGTTTATTTTTCATTCTTCTTAAGTTTGTTTATTTTACTGTAACTTAAGTTACCAATTCGACTGTCGAACTGCTTTTCTTTTGAATATTACTTTCACTTTTACTTAAGTAAAATTCCAAATATTCAACACTAAATTCTTGACAACTTTAATACACACTCTTTCCATGAGAAAATCACACAATATGCCCAGGATTTACCAGTTTGGTTTTTCAAGTAATAAATTTTGAAATTAAGTGATTGTTTGCCCAAAAATAACGGTAAATAAATTGGCACGCCTAGTGGGTCTGTTGTGTGATTTTATCGTCCCTCTTAGGAAATTTTTAGTACTCTTTTCCTTTGTTGTCAATTCCCTTTTTATGTTAAAAAAATGTTGTCAGTGTTTGGATTTTTATGCATTTAAGGAGTAATAAAACTTTAGCCGAAATTGTATGTAAAGCTCGTTTATATTATCTAATTATTTGATTGTGAGTTATTTGGGGGAAAATATGAATTTATAGGATGATTATGGTATCGGAGGGTGTGTATCCGTAGAATAAAGGGTAGTGCCTTTGATCTAGAAGTTATAGAATTAAATAGATATAATTAGTTGTAATTATTTATTTGGTTGTATTTATTAGAAAATTAGATGATTTAATATGATGAGAATAAGAATTATTATTTATATTTAATAATAATAACAATAATTAGTTGGGCCTATGTGTGTTAGCATGAGTAGTAGTAGGGGTGGTTCTTGTTAAGCCCATTAGTGAAGTTAGAAGTTAGTAAATGGGTTAACTAAATTAAGAGAAAGAGAGAGTTGGAAAAGAAAAATAGAGAGAACGTGAAATTGGAGAAAAGAGAGAAGTGCAGAGCTAGGGCTTGAGGAAGAAGAGGGAAGAACACCAATGATAGCGGGAAGAAAGCTTTTGCTAGGAATACCAAGGTAAGGGTGATCTTCTAACTCTATAACGAGTTGTATAATGATGGGGAATGGTAGTAATTAGGTTCCCATAGTTGTAGGTCTTAAGTTCTCATTATTTGATCGTATGGGGTTTTACCGAATTGATGAGATTATGATGTATGTTGTGTGAAATTGATGATGTGAATTGAATTGAATTGGACTGATATAATATGTGTATAATTTATCAAATAAAGGATAATGGTTGTTTTATGAAAATTGGAATTTTTGGGTTTGAGAATAAAATCCTGTAGCGGTAAAAATTGTAGAATTTTTCACTGTCACGGGGTGGAAATTTATTTAACACTTGAAGAAATCGATTTCCTGAACAAAATATATTTATTTTTGCCACTGGACTGGTGGAAATCAATTTACCACTTAAGGAAATCGATTTCCTAAGAGAAAAACACAGATTTTGGCTACTGGACTGTTGGAAATCGATTTCCTGTGCGAAAATTGAAAAAATTGGCCTCTTGAAGTGAGGAAATTGATTTACCACCTAGGGAAATTAATTTCCTGAATCCGACAGCTTTTTTTTTTTCAAAACTTGTAAATTCCATAACTTTTTACTTTAGTGTCCGTTTGACGTGCCGTTTGGATTGTTGGAAAGGTAAAATTATTTTCTATCTCATAAAAATACATTAGGAACCAGTGGGAAATAATTTGATATAACTTATGCTTGATGTATGTATTTTGTTAATATGCGGTGATAATGACGTTGTATGATGGATGCAAATGTTTATATGATGTGTTGTACGATGAAGATGATGATGGCCTGTATTGGGGTGATATTAATAAGATGAAATGTTGTTGCATTCTATGTTGTTGCATGTCAATGTCACATGCATTCATATTTAGGACTTGTGTTCCTTAAAGATGGGCTGTATTGGCGTAAGATGGCCTGTATTGGCGTAAGATGGGGGCTTATTCCCTGATGGTACCACATGCATTTGAGGCGTTGTTAGTCCCATTGCATTACACTGTGTATGATTTGATATTTGACACTTAAGAGTATAATTATGCATGCTTAAATTGTTGTCTACTTATTATTATACTTCCTTTTATATTATTACGATATCTCACTCCTTATGTTTGAATGTTACCTTTATATTGGTAACGTGTAGATGAGCCGAAGTAGCTAATACAGGGATTTTAGAAGAAGTAGCTCTTCTTAATCTCTTGGTTTGGTGTCAGAGCTCTGATATGTAACACTGGGGGGGGTGAACGCTTGTCTGTTTTATTATGTTAACTTTTTAATTTGTTGATTTGTTGGGGTAATAAGAAATCCTTTTTGATTGAATAAATGTTGCTATTACTTTGTTGATAGTTTTTTAAGAGAATAATATGTTTATTCCGCTGCGTTAATGAGGTTAAAGTTTGAGAACACATAATGATTTAATTGTTGGTTCATCCACATGATGTGTTATGTATCTATATATGTATGTTTGAGCAGGTTTTTGTCAGTTGTGAAGTGTGACATCCTAATTGTTGTATTTTATTATGAAAATAAATTACTCTGATTTTATTAAATTACCATTGGTGAATTAGGGTGTTACATTAGTGGTATCAGAATAGGTCGGTCCATCCGGCCAAGTTGTTTAGTCAGTGTAGTGTGAGTTGAATACTTTCGACGTGTTGTTCCTTAGTACGTGTCATACCCCAAAATTTGCCCACTATATTTCAAGCTTTGATTCACAAAACAGCTCAAATGGTCAACAGTCGACTGATTTGACCTTAAAGTCAATTGTGGTCAAAGTACAGTCAAAATTCCTGATTTTTTGTCAACATCCTTATTTTGAAGTATCATTCATCATTTGATCAAGGATTGATCATGATTCATCAAGGAAAGTTCAGAAATCAACAAAACCTAAAGTTTCTAAATTAGGGTTTTTTGACTTAAAGTCAACTGAACTTTGACCAACCATAACTTCTACATGGAACATCAGAAATTTCCCATCCAAAGCTCATTTTAAAGGAAATTGAATTCCCTAAAAAATTGCTCTCACATGCCAAGTCTAAAAATGCATCATTTGAGAGATATGGATAAAAACATTACAGGTCCTTTTTGAAAGTCAACCAAAAGCAGTTTTTTGTCAAAGCCCAAATCATCAAGATAAAATCTCCAAACGGAAAAATGCTTACAAAGTGGCTAGTAGAAGACATCTTGATGTTTCCAAAAAGTCCTAGAACTCCTCCATATCTTAAAAATTGAGGGAGATATGCCTTGTCAAATTTGGACTATTTTGAAAGAAAAATGTGAAGTAAAAGTGGTTCAAAATGAATTTCTTTGCAAGTAAACCCAATATTTTTGGCCCAAACTTGATCCCCAAGGTATCCAAGGCCTAAAATCTGATTGTCACGAATTTTGTATTATTTATTTGATTTTATATGAATTTTTAATCATTTAAAAGTGATTTTAATTCATGAAAATCAAGTAAAAATTAAATATTCAATTAGAGATCTTGTACTAATCAAATCCAATCACCATTCATACCATATTGTCAATGTAATTTCGTGCAAGCAAGATTGGTGCAAGAGAGATTGAGATTGGCCAAATTTAGAAGCTTTTTACTCATATTTTCCAATCAAATTTTCATACATCAAAGACCAAGATTGAAATAGATTTGGCCCAAGTTTGTGACCTAAATTCATTCTTCTATAAGAAGACAAGCAGTGTAGACCATTAGGGGACGAATTCTTGCAGTCAATAACACCTTGGAGCTTCCAAATTTTCAAGAACAAGTCAAGTTCGGCTTTGGAGATTGGAGTGGAATCAAGGCATCCTGAGAATTAGTACACATTCCTTGGGCGATTCTAGAGCTACACCAATCACTGCATTCGATCAACGCGTCCAGAATTGTTCTCCCATACCCACGGTTTGCCTTGAAATTTCTTTGCATCGAATTCATATATGCATACATGTTTAATGTGTTTTGAATACATATTTGTGATTATAATCATATGTTCATGCAACATGGGCGCTTTAATTAGGTTTTTTCTAACGAATCCGAGGACCTTCCATGGTTAGGGTTCTTGATCTAAGATTTAGGGACTCTCATAATAGGAAAAATTAGGCTGAACTAATGATTCTATCGTATTCAGGGTTCAATTTTAAGGCGAACCATGGTTATTGTTTGTGTTTATCACGCGTATTGGTGGAGTTTGATATTTGCAGGTATTACTACCACTGAAAAACATAGCAGGTCCATGGCTATTTCGTAGCTAAAAAAAGAGACAATTTCAAAATGAAGAAGATGAAGTTATGGCGCGCTTTTCGTGGGTCTGTTTTGGTATTTTGTTTTTTTATATATTACTATCAAACCGTGTTATAAACAGCGAAGGATAACTGGCCTGGTGGTAAGAGCGAAGGGAGTGGGTTCTTGGACAAGAGGCGCCTGTACGATCCCTGACAAAGGCAAGTTTTTTTATTTCCTCTCAAACTGAGTCACAAAAGGATCCGGTGGTCACGCTTCATATGTGAGGGCCATGCACCTTCATCAAACTAACCATCAGATCTGGCCTTCATCAAATCCAACGCGCTAAGAGCTGAGGGTCTACCATGGTCCCTCCAGACATCACTGCACATAAGCAAAGCTAAGTTTTTTCAATTTTTTTAATTTTATTTTTAATTACATAAATACTTTTTATTTATTCCTTTTGTTCTCTTCTTCTATTATAATTGTTTTTTTTTACCTATTTTAACAAATTAGTTTTTTATGATAATTTTATAATTATTATTTTTTTATCGAAAACTCGATTTTTCATAATTCTATTAATAATTGTTTTTATTTAAAATTCAATTTTAGTTTCACATATACTTTTAATCAATTAAATAATTAGGATTTAATCCCATAATTATTTAATTGTTATATTTAATCGAACTTTCGTTTTTCTTAACCTTTAATGTTTATTTTTTATATCTTACGGTTTTAACCCTAGTTTATTCCGGTAAATTAGGGTTGTCGACCTTTAATGCACTAACCTTTCTCTTCTTCCTTCTTGGTTTTTCAGGGTTGATCAAGAATGCGACGAAAGCGCAAGGCATTGGCATTAAATTACCTTTTTATTTCTTGCCCTTATTATTCTGTTTTTTTATTTCCCCTTCCCCGCAGGTGTTTATTGTAATAGCGTAGGATTTTATGCTTTCTGCCTTTTATTTTGCCTTAATATTATTTGATGTGGTTAGTAACCCTAGGGAGTGCAACCTTGAATTGAATTAGGATAACTAATTACAAGATAAATAACTGAATTTAACCACGTGATTGTGCCACACACACACACTTTAGGGTAACCTCTCTTGCTGCCTTATTATTGTTGCCTTATTACTGTTGCCTGTTGCCTTCACTTGTGAAAATAGTCAAGTCCCTCGATTTCGAGGATACCTAAAGCAAATGTTGCCCTCAGTTCATTCATCATCAATTTTGTCCCTCGATGTTGCCTCGGTATATGATGATTTGTCCCCATTGCTATGGTATCCTCGCCTGCTGCCTAAGAATGACTATTATATTCTTCCCTTAGTCTACCTGCCCTCTTTATGGCAGGGTCAGTCTTATGGCGAACGATAATTCCGATGACCCTTTACATCCAATACAAGGACTTCCTACCCTCCTATGGTATGGATAGCCCTGAAAGGTTAAAAGAACATTTTTTATAATTTTAGGGTAGTTGCTACTAATTGCTTGCTCTTGTTTAAATTCAACTTGCCTCTTTCAAAAAACCTTCAAAAAGGCTACGCTTATTTTACAAGCTAAAGTCCTTATTCAAACCCTTTTTCTCAAACTTCTCAAACTTTTTTGAAAACAAAGTGAGCAAAGCAATTAAGAGCCCATGGATAACCATGGATACAAAGAGTGCTTTAAACCTTCCCTTTGTATAACTTACCCCTCGAACTCAATCTCTTTCAAAAAGGTTTTTTTTCTGTTCTTTTGGCCTTTCTTTAAATTGGATAAAATAAAAGTCGGTGGCGACTCTTGCTCACCGCAACATTGTTTGCTTAAATATAAAAAGTCAGTTCACCGTATTACAGAACTGGCGACTCTGTTGGGGATTTCTCGAATAAAAGAGGGGTTACCTTAAAGTTTAGGATTCACTTTAAATGTTTTCAATTGTTTGTATTGTTTGCTTTATATTTGTGGGCCCGTTTGGGTGTACTTGTGTGAAAGATCCTAACTCGGATCTGAGTACCTTAGGTAAATGGCATGAGACCAAGGAGACTGCACAGCGTATACTGATGTGGTTGGTATGGTGGCCATCGTTAGTGTGACACATTGGTGTGTCCTGGTGTTCCTTGGGATCCGGCTTGAGGAAACACTTGGCTGCTGCGTGGTGTCATTAAGCACTAATTTGCCCTTAGAACTCTAGTTGAACTTGACTTTGGCCTATTAGAAAGTAGTGAGATGGCTGGCTTTGGTTCCGACTGAAGTTAGTTGATACTTGAAGCTACACTCATATGGACTGGACTTTCAGGACATTTTTGGTCGGTGATTCGATTGTTGAACTGAGATAAGCGCCTTCGAGAAAGGTCAATGATATGAGCTCCCTAGAACCCGATCTTTATGTAGGACAGGTTGAACCAACTAAACTTCAGTGGGAAGGGTATACACCTTTGGACTGCACGCAAGCCTAACCCTAAGGCAATTGTGTGACTTGTTTGTGTTTGTTATCTACCTGACATCATAACATCATAAGCATCATGACATATCATTTTACTAACCGTTTCGAGGACCAAGGAATTCATCTTTGTTCTATTTTGTAGGTCATGGAGACTAGAAACACCATTCGAGTTAACTTTGTGAAGATACCTTCCGAGCTGAAAGAGTTGGTATTAGAGATTCCTAGAGGTTCCCGCTTCACTGAAAGACATGGTCTCTTGCCCAGTTTGGTTACATCAGATTTCGAAGAGGAGATGATGAGTGTATTGTTTCAATTCTTTGACCCCGAGCACAATTGTTTTACTTTCCCGGATTATCAGCTAGTACCTACTATGGAGGAATTTTCTTTCATACTTGGCCTCCCTATCCGAGATCAGATTCCGTTCACTGGTTTGGAAGAGACTCCGAAAATGGAAGTCATTGTCGCTGCTCTACATCTTAAGAAATATGAAATTGAAGGTCATTGGGAAACCAAAAGTGGAGTCAAGGGTTTCCTTGCTAAGTTCTTATTCGGAAAAGCTCGTATGTTTTTGAAGACCATGAGTTATCAAGCCTTCAAAGACATATTAGCTTTACTCATTTATGGTTTGGTGCTATTTCCTAATCCTGATCAGTTTATAGATGTGCATGCCATAAAGATATTTCTGACACGCAACCCAGTGCCTACTTTGCTTGGAGACACCTACACTCTCTTCACACTCGTACTATGAAGAAACGAGGGACTCTTATGTGTTGCATACCTTTGCTATATAAGTGGTTTATTTCGCACTTTCCTCGCTCAGTAATGAGGAATGACCAAGGGCTGAAATGGCATAAGAGGATAATGTCACTTTCTCATTCGGATATCTGTTGGCTTTCCTTATCCAAGGAGAATGTTACTATCATCGACCGCTTTGGACAATATCCTAATGTGCCTTTACTTGGCATAAGAGGGGGTATTACTTATAATCCTTGCTTGGCCCTACGTCAGTTTGGTTACGCTCGAAGAGATGGTCCTCATCAGATGCTTATACAAGGGGTTGTGTTTGATTATGAAGATGATGTTTAAGGTCACCGCCGGAACTTTATACGAGCATGGGATATGGTAAACAGAATTGATAGCAAGAGCTTGGGGCAAAGGAACTCCATTCCTTTAGGGCCTTACCTTAGATGGGTGCGCACTCGTGCTCAACGCTTCATCATGCCTTATCCATATGTCCGACCTGTGATTGTGGAACCCGAGTGCGAAGAAAAGGTTCCTCAAGTTATTTCTCATCCAGACATGCCAACTGATGTCGAGGAACTAAAGAGATCTTGGATTCAGCTAAAAGAAGAAAGAGATACTTTTGAAGCTCAATTCCGCGCTAAAGAGAAGAAAGTGTTGGAGCTTACAAGGCAACTTCAAGACGAACAGAAGGTCAACGCTTACATTGGTGCAAAGAGGAAGCGTCCATGGGAGACTTGAAAACTTTATTTCATCTTTATTTTTTTATCTTTATTCCTATTTTAATTCCTTCCTTTTTGTAAAAGATAATAACAAAACAATTTACAGTTTTCTCTTTAAGCATTATTAATAAAGTTTCTTTCTTGTTTGGTTTAAACGAATTTGAATTCCAAAGTCCTCGAAAACTTTGCATACGCATAAACATATCATTCATAAACATTACATCACAGGTTTCTATAAGCGGGTCTCTCATCTTTCCGCTGTTTATTTCAGTAAGGAAATGGATCTCGAACAATCTGTCAAGAAACTCCAGGCTCAGAACAACCAGTTTCAAGAGATGATCCTTAACCTGGCCAAGGGGCAAGAAGAATTGAAGACACTTCTGATCAAGAAAGAGAATGATCAACGTAGGCAGCAAGGTGGCCAAGATAATCAGAGATCCAAGCTTAAGCGATCATTGACTCCGCTACACATACCACTGTCTCAAGTTCTGCAACAACTACTCAATCAGAACTTAATAACCCTATTGCCTCCATATTCAGTTCCTTCGAATCCTACTCCTAGGTACAAGTGCCATGCGAGATGTGCTTATCATTCGAACAGTCCTGGTCATGACACAGATGATTGTTGGCAATTAAAGCACAAGATTCAAGACTTAATTGATGACAAGATCATTAACTTCAACTCACTTGAGAAGCCTCACATGGATAATGCTGTGCACAACCAGAAAGGTCGAGATAAACGCAACCAACTGTTAGAACAAGATTTGTTCTGATCAATATTCTTAGTTTTGATGATAACAAGGATATGAATTTTGTGTGAGATAATGTGGTAC
Organism: Vicia villosa; assembly: GCF_029867415.1. NCBI lineage: Eukaryota > Viridiplantae > Streptophyta > Magnoliopsida > Fabales > Fabaceae > Vicia > Vicia villosa. The sequence continues at coordinate 38,655,367 of NC_081185.1, read as the reverse complement.
TCTAATACATTGCAATTTCCCTTTCAGGAAATATATAAAGAGTATGCACAAATCAGCGCTCAGAAGCTTTGTCTCAGAAGGTTCAGCATGCAACATCAGAACATGGTCTGGCAAGACATCAGAAGATGGTCAAGGAAGAATCAGAACATGGGTCTATGAAAGCATCAGAAGAACTTGAGATCAGAAGCAGAAGCACTGAAGTTCTCATGGTATCACGCTCAGAAGCACTTCAAGGTCAGAAGACAAGAAGATGCTATGCACCAAGCTGTTTGACTCTGATGATATTCAAACGTTGTATACACAAACGTCAGATCAGAAGAAAGTACAGGTGGCAGGCTACGCTGACTGACAAAAGGAACGTTGGAAGCTATTAAAGGCAATGTCAGTAGACACAGCGTTAACAAGGCTCGAGGTAGTTGACAAAAGCGTGAAACATTAAATGTAATGCTGTACGGAACACGCAAAGCATTAAATGCTCCCAACGGTCATCTTCTCAAGTGCCTATAAATATGAAGTTCTGATGAGAAGCAAGGTTACCAATTCTGAACAAACTTATTCTGAAAAACTTGTTGAAACGCTGTTCAAATCAAAGCTCAGAAACTTCATCATCATCAAAGCTCACTACATTGCTGTTGTAATATATTAGTGAGATTAAGCTTAAACGTTAAGAGAAATATCACTGTTGTGATTATAGCTTTTCAGAAGCATTGTAATACTCTTAGAATTGATTACATGAATTTGTAAGTAACTAGAGTGATCAAGTGTTGATCAGGATACTCTAGGAAGTCTTAGCTTGTGTCTAAGCAGTTGTAATTAGAGTGATCACGTGGTGGTCAGGATACTCTAAGAAAGTCTTAGCTTGTGTCTAAGCATTTGTTCCTATAGTGATCAGGTTGTGATCAGGATACTCTAGAAGACTTAGTCGTGGGCTAAGAGGAAAACCATTGTAATCTGTTGCGATTAGTGGATTAAATCCTCAGGTGAGGTAAATCACTCCGTGGGGGTGGACTGGAGTAGTTTAGTTAACAACGAACCAGGACAAAAATAACTGTGCAAATTGTTTTTATCGTTCAAGTTTTCAAACTACACTTATTCAAACCCCCCCCCTTTCTAAGTGTTTTTATATCCTTCAATTGGCATCAGAGCGCCGGTTCTAAGGTGCAAGCACTTAACCGTGTTTAGAAAAGATTCAGGAAGAGAAAAACGCTTCAGTAAAAGATGGCTGGTGAAGTTCAAACAAATCCAACTGCATCTACATCTGGCTCTGCTGAGCAATACAACGGTAACAATGGTTATACTAGACCACCAGTATTTGATGGTGAAAACTTTGAATACTGGAAAGATAAACTGGAAAGTTACTTTCTTGGTCTAGATGGTGAACTATGGGATCTTTTGATGGATGGTTACAAACATCCAGTGAAAGCCAGTGGCGTAAGGCTTACAAGGCAAGAAATGGGTGATGATCAAAAGAAGCTTTTCAAGAATCATCATAAATGTAGGACTGTTTTGCTGAATGCTATCTCTCATGCTGAGTATGAGAAGATATCTAACAGGGAAACTGCCCATGATATATATGAGTCATTGAAAATGACCCATGAGGGAAATGCTCAAGTCAAGGAGACTAAAGCTCTTGCTCTAATCCAGAAATATGAAGCCTTCAAGATGGAGGATGATGAAGATATTGAGAAGATGTTCTCAAGATTTCAAACTCTAACTGCTGGATTGAGAGTTCTGGATAAAGGCTACACCAAGGCTGATCATGTAAAGAAGATTATCAGAAGCTTACCCAGAAGATGGGGTCCAATGGTGACTGCATTCAAGATTGCCAAGAATCTGAATGAAGTTTCTTTGGAAGAGCTTATCAGTTCCTTGAGAAGCCATGAAATAGAGCTGGATGCAAACGAGCCTCAGAAGAAAGGTAAGTCTATTGCATTAAAATCTAATGTTAAAAAATGCACTAACGCTTTTCAGGCTAGAGAAGAAGATCCTGAAGAATCAGAATCTGAAGAAGAAGATGAACTGTCCATGATCTCCAGAAGGGTAAACCAACTCTGGAAGAGCAAGCAAAGGAAGTTCAGAGGCTTCAGAAGTTCAAAGAAATTTGAACGTGGAGAATCTTCTGGTGACAAAAGATCTGACAAGAAGAAGGCTGTCTGCTATGAGTGCAATGAGCCTGGACATTACAAGAACGAGTGTCCAAAACTTCAGAAGGAGAATCCCAAGAAGAAGTTTCATAAGAAGAAAGGTCTTATGGCAACATGGGATGATTCTGAATCAGAATCAAAATCAGACTCTGAAGGAGAGCAAGCCAACTTCGCGTTGATGGCTACAGAAGATGATGGATCAGAATCTACATCAGAATCAGATTCTGAAGAGGTATTTTCTGAACTATCTAGAGAAGAGTTAGTTTCCAGTTTAACAGAACTTCTGGAACTCAAGGCTCATCTTAGTATTAAATACAAAAAGCTGAAGAAGCAGTTTGAATTTGAAACTAAGAAGCTGGAAGTGGAAAATTCTGAACTGAAGGAAAAAGTTTTAAATCTATCCAAAGATAGTGGATCTCCTTCTGAAACAGAAAAATCCATTCCTAGCATGAATCATATTCTGAAAGAATATGACTCGAGCTTCAGAAAGTTCTTATCTAGAAGTATTGGCAGAAGTCATCTTGCTTCTATGATATATGGTGTTTCTGGAAACAGAAGGTTTGGTTTTGGCTATGAGGGTGATACCTCACATAAATTTGAACCTATTGATGATCTGAAGATCACATACAAGCCATTGTATGATCAGTTCAAATATGGCCATGCACATGATATTAGGCTCACTTCACATGCACAGAAGTTTAACACTGTTCACACCAAGAAGCTTGTGACACATCCTAAGAAATATCATGCTGATAAACCTAAAGAATATCATGCTGTTCCTCCTGTTAAATATTTTGCTAAACCCAAGTTCAATCAGAACTTGAGGAGAACTAACAAGAAAGGACCCAAGAAATTGTGGGTACCTAAGGAGAAGATAATTTCTGTTGCAGATATCCTTGGCGGCAAAGAGGACAAAAAGCAAAATGTCATGGTACCTGGACTCTGGGTGCTCGCGACACATGACGGGAAGAAGGTCTACATTCCAAGACCTGGTGCTTAAACCAGGTGGAGAAGTCAAGTTTGGAGGAGATCAGAAGGGCAAAATCATTGGCTCTGGAACCATAAGTCTTGATAACTCTCCTTCCATAAATAATGTACTTCTTGTAGAAGGATTAACGCATAACTTATTGTCCATAAGTCAATTAAGTGACAATGGTTATGATATAATCTTCAATCAAAAGTCTTGCAAGGCTGTAAGTCAGAAGGATGGCTCAATCCTATTTACAGGCAAGAGAAAGAACAACATTTATAAGATTGATCTTTCTGATCTTGAGAAGCAGAAGGTGACTTGTCTTATGTCTGTTTCTGAGGAGCAATGGGTCTGGCACAGAAGATTAGGTCATGCTAGTTTGAGAAAGATTTCTCAGATTAACAAACTAAATCTGGTCAGAGGACTCCCAAATCTGAAATACAAATCAGATGCTCTTTGTGAAGCATGTCAGAAGGGCAAGTTCTCCAGACCTGCATTCAAGTCTAAGAATGTTGTTTCTTCCTCAAGGCCGTTAGAACTCTTGCACATTGATCTGTTTGGCCCAGTCAAAACAGCGTCTGTCAGAGGGAAGAAATATGGATTAGTCATCGTTGATGATTATAGCCGCTGGACATGGGTAAAGTTCTTGAAACACAAGGATGAGTCTCATTCAGTGTTCTTTGAATTCTGCACTCATATCCAATCTGAGAAGGAGTGCAAGATCATAAAGGTCAGAAGTGATCATGGTGGTGAATTTGAGAACAAATTCTTTGAGGAGTTCTTCAAAGAAAATGGTATTGCCCATGATTTCTCTTGTCCTAGAACTCCACAACAAAATGGAGTTGTAGAACGAAAGAATAGGACTCTACAAGAAATGGCCAGAACCATGATCAACGAAATCAATATGGCTAAGCACTTCTGGGCAGAAGCAATAAACACTGCATGTTATATTCAGAATAGAATCTCTATAAGACCTATTCTAAGTAAGACTCCTTATGAATTGTGGAAGAACAGAAAGCCCAACATTTCATATTTCCATCCTTTTGGATGTGTATGTTTTATTCTGAATACTAAAGATCATCTTGGTAAGTTTGATTCTAAAACACAAAAGTGTTTCCTTCTTGGATATTCTGAACGCTCTAAAGGCTACAGAGTATACAATACTGAAACATTGATTGTAGAAGAATCAATCAATATCAGGTTTGATGATAAGCTTGGTCTTGAAAAACCAAAGCAGTTTGAGAATTTTGCAGATATAGATATTGATATATCAGAAGCTGTAGAACCAAGAAGCAAAGCTGCAGAAGCTGGCAGTCTCAGAAGCAATGGATCAGAAGATCAAGTTGCTGCATCTTTAGAGAATCTCAGGATTTCTGAAGATCCAACAGTCAGAAGATCACCTAGACTTGCTTCAGCTCATTCAGAAGATGTGATCCTTGGAAAGAAAGATGATCCCATCAGAACAAGGGCATTCCTTAAGAACAATGCAGAATGTCAATTAGGTCTTGTTTCTTTGATCGAGCCAACTTCTGTTGATCAAGCTCTAGAAGATCCAGACTGGATAATTGCCATGCAAGAAGAACTAAATCAGTTTACAAGGAATGACGTATGGGACTTGGTTCCTAGACCAAAAGGATTTAACATCATCGGCACTAAGTGGGTGTTCAGAAACAAGCTAAGCGAGAAGGGAGAAGTGGTAAGAAACAAAGCCAGACTGGTTGCTCAAGGTTATAGTCAGCAAGAAGGGATTGACTACACAGAAACCTTTGCACCAGTGGCCAGGTTAGAATCTATTCGTCTATTAATTTCTTTTGCCACTCAACATAACATCACTCTTTATCAAATGGATGTCAAGAGTGCCTTCTTAAATGGTTATATAGATGAAGAAGTCTATGTCCATCAACCTCCTGGTTTTGAAGACTCCATGTCTCCAAATCATGTTTTTAAATTAAAGAAATCATTATACGGATTGAAGCAAGCTCCTAGAGCTTGGTATGAACGTTTAAGTTCTTTCCTTCTGGAAAATGGTTTCACTAGAGGAAAAGTGAACACTACTCTCTTCTGTAAAAAATTTAAAAAGGATATTTTAATTTGTCAAATATATGTTGATGATATTATCTTTGGAACATCTAATGCTACACTTGGAAAGGAGTTTGCTGAGTCTATGCAGGCTGAATTCGAAATGAGCATGATGGGAGAACTCAAGTATTTCCTTGGGATTCAAATCAACCAAACTTCTGATGGAACGTATGTTCATCAAACAAAGTATGTGAAAGAAATTCTGAAGAAGTTTAATCTTTCTGAAAGTAAAGAAGCCAAAACTCCTATGCATCCAACGTGTGTCGTAGGTAAGGATGAGGTAAGTAAGAAGGTAGATCAGAAGTTGTACAGAGGTATGATTGGATCTCTTCTATACCTAACTGCTTCTAGACCTGACATTTGAAGGATAGAAAAACACTTAGAAAGGGGGGGTTTGAATAAGTGTAGCTTTAAAAACTTGACAGATAAAAGTAAATTGCACAGTTATTTTTATCCTGGTTCGTTGTTAACTAAACTACTCCAGTCCATCCCCGCAGAGATGATTTACCTCAACTGAGGATTTAATCCACTAATCGCACGGATTACAATGGTTTTCCACTTAGTCAGCAACTAAGTCTTCCAGAGTCTTCTGATCACACACTGATCACTCCAGGAACAACTGCTTAGATACCCTCTAAGACTTCTCTAGAGTATACTGATCCACACGATCACTCTAGTTACAACCTGCTTAGATAACCTCTAAGACTTCCTAGAGTATTCTGATCCACACGATCACTCTAGTTCCTTACAACTTAATGTAATCAATTCTAAGAGTATTACAAATGCTTCTTAAAAGCTATAATCACAAACTGTGATATTTCTCTTAATCGTTTAAGCTTAATCTCACTAATATATTACAACAGCAATGTAGTGAGCTTTGATGAAGATGAAGATTCTGAGCTTTGAGTTTGAACAGAGTTTCAGCAAGTTAATAGGCGTTGTTTTGTTCAGGATCGTTAACCTTGCTTCTCATCAGAACTTCATATTTATAGGCGTTGGAGAAGATGACCGTTGAGTGCATTTAATGCTTTGCGTGTTCCGTACAGCATCGCATTTAATGTTATACGCTTTTGTCAACTACCTCGAGCCTTGTTCACGCTGTGTCTACTGACGTAGCCTTTAGTAGCTTTTAACGTTCCTTTTGTCAGTCAGCGTAGCTTGCCACTTGTACTTCCTTCTGATATGATGTTTATGAATACAACGTTTGAATATCATCAGAGTCAAACAGCTTGGTGCAAAGCATCTTCTGATCTTGAAGTGCTTCTGAGCGTGATACCATCAGAACTTCAGTGCTTCTGTTCTCTTGTTCTTCTGATGCTTCCATAGACCCATGTTCTGATTCTGCTTCGACCATCTTCTGATGTCTTGCCAGACCATGTTCTGATGTTGCATGCTGAACCCTTTGAGACAAAGCTTCTGAGCGCTGAATTATGCATACTCTTTATATATTTCCTGAAAGGGAAATTGCATTGGATTAGAGTACCATATTATCTTAAGCAAAATTCATATTATTGTTATCATCAAAACTAAGATAATTGATCAGAACAAATCTTGTTCTAACAATCTCCCCCTTTTTGATGATGACAAAAACATATATAAATGATATGAATTTGCGATCAGAAAGAACAGACGGTAAATGATTTCGAACAGGCAATCCCATTAGTTCAGAGAATTCTTCCAAAGTGGGTACCAACTGGTAATCAGGAAAGGTAAAGCAATGATGTTCAGGGTCAAAGAACTGGAACAGGACCCGTATCATGTCTTCTTCAAATTTTGAGGTAACCAAATGGAGTAGGTGACCATGCCTTTCAGTGAATTGAACATTCCTGGGGAATTCTGACACCAAGTCTTTTAGCTCAGATGGTACCGTTGAAATGTTGATTCGGATGTAATCTTTGGTGGCGGGAGCCATTACCTGCAAAAACAAAGGTAAACTCTTTGATCCTTGAAGTGTCTGGTGCAAAAATGATATGCTTATGATGCAAACATGTGGCACACAAAAACAAATCAAACAATAGCCTTAGGTTTAAAGGCTTGTATGAAGCTGATAGGTGATACCCTCCCCACTGAAGTTGAGTTGGTTAAAACCTGTCCTAGAATTGGATTCGGGTTCTATGATCCTTGGAAGTAACATCTCAATACGACGCTCGATCGGCCGATCAAAATATTCCTCGAGGATAACTAACTTCGATCAATTTCAAAGCTAGCCACTTAATAGGCCACAAGTCAAGTTCAACTAAAAGGTTCTAAGACAAATTAGTGTTTAATGACATTTCGGAAGCCTAATATACTCCTTGATCGTTTTCAAGGGACATCAGTATAAACCAAAGTATCGCACTAACGATGACTACCAGATCAACCGTATCGGTACATGCCGTACAGTTTCCTTGGTCTATTGTCATATACTTAAGGTATCTCGAGATTCGGGTTAGAATCTTTCACACAAGTAAAATACCCAAACAAACCTTTGAAAAATAGAGCAATCAAGTCAAACAATTGAAAACATCGAAGTGATCTATTCTCTTAAGGTAACCCCTTTTGAAAACATTTTGTTTTTGAAAGTACATTCCCCAGCAGAGTCGCCAGTTCTGTGGACCTCCGATTTTTTAATACCGGGCCATACCTCTGATCTGTAGAGATACGTGAACTGACTCTTTTTTGTCGCTTAATGCTTTCGCATTTTTTTGAAAATATCACAGAGTCGCCACCGACCTTTTATTTTATCCAATTAAGGAAAGGTTTATAAAAGAAACAGAAAAAAGACCTTTAAGAAATTCTGGGTAAGGGGGTAGGTTATACAAAGGGAAGGTGTTAGCACCCTTTGTATCCATGGTTATCCATGGGCTCTTAAGTTTGCTTAGCTCACTTGTTTTTCGATCACTTTTCAATTGCTCTGAAATTGCTCATATATGGTTTCAAATACCTTTGTAATTTGAATTTTGTAATGATCCGTGTGTGGATGTATACAAAATGCTTGTTTATCTTTCGAAAGATGTTTTGAAAAGAACGTTAACTTTGTAATAACCCGTGTTTGGATGTATACAAAGTATTGTCTTTTTTTGAAAGTTTTGAAAAATCAACATTGTATGAGAATTTTGTTTGTTTTGATTTGAGCAAGCAAACTAGGAGGTCTACCCTGAGTTGTAAGGTCTTTATCCTGTTTCCTTTAAAAATCTATCCTTTCACCGGATATAAAAGCAAGGTTCGATTTTGTACTCGAAACAGTTGAATTTGACTTTGATTTTGAAAGATTGTAAAAGGGATTACCTGAAGAGGTGCAAGTGTGATTGTGATTGGATTCAGATATTTATCTTTGAAGTTAGTGATCTAACGGTTCAATTTTATCTTTGACATACACGCAGTTTATATGTGCTGGAAATTAAAGTGCGGAAATGTAAAGTGCGGAAAGTAAATCTACGCTATTACATCGATTGTGCGGGAAATGTAAACTAGCCTATTTACATGAATTTGACATCCTATACATTTATCTAGGAATTTAAATTGCAAGAAAAATAAAAGGCATGTTTTTGGATTTTTTATGATTTATTTTAATTATAATTAATGCATAATTAATTAAATTAAAATGAAGAAAAAAGATGAAAATAGATTTAAACCTAGAAATAAGTTCAAAAATATATACAAAAATATTTGTCAATTAATTTTAAAACAAAACTAATTTTTTTTGGTTTTTTTTGAAATTGATTTAAGTTAATTAATACATAATTATACAAATAATTATACAAATAATTAAAACTTAAAAAGAAAATTATTCAAAATATGTACAAAATTAGTTTATAATATATAAACAATATTTAATATAAAGAACAATTTTTTTAATGATTTTTTGATTGGTTAGAATAATTAAAAAGCAAATATATAAATATATACTAATTAATTATGCAAAATATTGAAATTTTGAAGAAAAATAAAATATTTTTATTTCAGAAAATAATATATTATTTTAGAAGTCTAAAAATATTTTTTGTGTATTTTTTGGATTTTTAAAACTATTTTTAATTAATTTAACAAAGAAATTAAAATAAAAATAGAAAATAAAATAGAAATAAAGGATACTGATCCTGTGTGGTTGGATTGAGAGTCCATGATAAGGATGGTTTGATCTGGCACGTTGGATTATTCATTAAATGAGATCAGGTGGTCCAGATGGTGAGGCACGTGGTAAAAGCTACACCTGCAAAGCACAGAATCAGAGGACAATTTAAAAAAAACGCGCGCGTCTGAACCAATGAGGTGGGGACACCTCATCATCTTCAACCTCTCGCCAGGGCCTTTTACAGCGTTTTTATGAAAAAAGCGCTATAGTAAGTGAACCTCAAACCTGCAAAATAGCGAATAGGGGTAAACATGCAAAGATTTTTGGCGCGATGGTTCCATTCGTTTCGTCTTGTTCATGCGAATCTAATGGTGCTAATCAGAACTTCTAATTTTGCCTAATTTGGAAAGCCCTAAATTTGAAGCTATGAACCCTAAAATGGTAGTTTCGTTTATACGTGTCCACACTTCAATTAAGTTTCCAGAAATGATCTACACCTCAAACCAAACTCAATAGTATGTCTACATCTTGTTAAACATGTGTGAATAACCAGATACGAATTGATTTTAGTTTGAACAAATTTTGACCTGTGTAGCTCGATTCAGTGAGCTTCAAGGCTTGTAATTGATTGAGATAGTTTCAGTGATGTTTAAGGAAGGTATATGAATGCTTAGTTTGTATTGAAATGGACTGAAATTACAAATTCGAATTTGAGTTTTTCTTTGAATTTTTTGAAGTGATTACAAGTGTTATATGCTATGCTATGCTTCTGGTCTTGCCTCTCTCTTGTTACTGAACTGAGATAGCTTATTTATAAGCATTAGAGTGCTTAGAAACTAAGCCAAGAGCATTGATGAGTTTTTTTGGAATCTTGACTTTTTCAACATTGGTAGCTTTGTCTTTAAGCCACCATGGCTTGATTTTCCTCTTCTCCTCTGCTGTACTTTGCTTTGGGACAGAGTTGAATGAGTCACATTGATGAGTCATGCTTGGAATGCAAGCTATCATTTATCCATGCATTTCTTTTTTAATTTAATCTTAAAATAAGAAAAAATCAAGCAAACATGGATGAAAAATGTTATGGGCTTAGTCTTGGTCGTGGGAGGCCCATATCATTATGGAAATGATGTTTGAATGCTGAAAACTTGGCCCCATTTGGAAAAAATACATTTTTGAGCAATGTTGATTTCATGCATTTTCCCAAAATTTAGCCAACTTCAACAAGGTGTAACTCCTTCAATTTTTGTCATATGAAGGAGATCTTGCACTTTTTAGAAACCTCAAAGAGTCCTCTAACCAATGTCTTTGGTCTCATGTCAAAATGATTTTTGAAGCTCCTTGTGTGTCCTTTTGAAAAAAGTGTCTTTTTGTTGACTTTGAAAATGACCTGTAATGTCTTTGGTCATATTTTTCAAATGGTGAATCCAATGACCATGGGATCAATGGCATTTGAAAGATAATTGAATTTCCTTCAAAACAAGCTTTGGTTTGAATTTTTTGGATGAAGGATGAGAGAGTTATGATCAGTCAAAGTTGAGTTGACTTTTCAGGCAAAAACCCTAATTTTGAATCTTAGGGTTTTGTTGATTTTTGATCTTTCCTTGATGAATTATGATCATCCAATGATCAAATGATGAATCCTTTGACAAAATATGGACTTTGACAAAAAATTTCATTTTTGACTGTCTGTTGACTTTTTGGTCAAACGGGTCGTCTGTTGACTGTTTGAGCTGCTGACGGTGCATCTGAGTGAATTGAAGTTTGAAAATTTGTATGATGGTACTTTGAGATATATGGATGTATATGAAATCCATTTGAGCTCTCAAAAACTTGTTGCTCCTGTAAAAACAAGAAAAAACCCTGATTAGGGACTGTTTGTGTAGGAGACAGTTAAGCGTACCTGATTTTTGTGCAGTGCTGAGTTTCTGCTAATCGCGTGATATTCAGAAGACTTCTAACACAAAAATCTTGGAAATTTGAATTGTGAAAGATTGATTTGATTGATGGTACAAAACACTGAGAATTGTACTGCCAGCAGTTTGGCTGTCAACTGACTGTTCAGGTATTGATGCAGCATTAAAGTGAAAAATCAACAGTCAAAGTTAATTTTCTTTTTTGTTGTTTTTGTTTTATGTGAAAAATGAAAGTTTATTTACATGGCTCGTTAAAAACACAGACATAATAAATAACTAATATTTACGGTATGCGGGCAAAATTACCGATAATAACCCTGAAAATCATTTAATGCACAGAAATAGGAATATTTGACTGGCAGAAAACACACAAAATATTATCTTAGTAATTTAAGCAATATTATGACAAATAGTACAACATTTAATACTGACAGTACAAATATTACATACTATATTGAACAGTACGACGAATAAACGGTACATTTAAGAAATAAGAAATACGGCAAATTTTAGGAATGACGATTAATGACCCATGCTATGAACAATAACATGTAGATGATTGGGAGCATAACCATTGCAGGTCCACACTCCTCAGGACTATGCAGGCAGAAGAAAGTCATGATCACCGTAGCAATGGTGATGACTGCAAGAGACAGTGTCTCTATCCATTTTGCCATTCTTGTTAGGGAAGAAGAGAAGATGGATTATGAAGTAGGAATTTGAAAGATGAGTTGGAATTTGATGTGAGATTTTATGAAAGAAAATGAGAGGTATTTATAGAATGGAAAGAAGGAAAGAGACGTTGGGGAATGATGTGATTCCGTACAAAAGGAAAATTTGAGTGGAAGTAAGATTTGAAAGAAAGAGTATGATAGTGTTGAAAAAAGAGAGATTTGATTTTTGAAAAAGAGATTTGAAAAGATTTTTGCAAATAATGGAATATAGTACAAAAATTAGTGGGAAACAAAAGATAATAATAATCTACTTGTTACCAGTACAGTCTGAGTTTCCTGATTCTGCGCCTGCAAAAAGATTTAACTCTGTACCAACTGTGTCAGTACCATTTATCTGTAAATCAATAAATAGCATGTGTGAAGTAATAAACAGTATTTGGCGTTTGCGTAAGAATAAATTCAACTGCAAGCCAAATTACTGTATAAGAAAAATTCTAAGAACTAAGTGTTTCATATGTTAGGATATTTGTTGAAATAAAAATCCATGATTATATGAGACCCTTAATTTTCAGATTGGAGTTTTCTTGAAAAATATGTGGGCAAATTTTGGGGTATAACAATAAGCATATGAATATGTCTCCCCCTGAGATTAACAATCTCCCCCTGAGATAAATAATCTCCCCCTGAAATAAATACTCGAAGAACTTTAATAAAAGACTTCCCTGATTATTTCGGTAGAGACGATCATATAAGCTTCTGTCTTCAGAGAATTCATAGCTTCTGACTTCTGCTTCCATAGGACAGCTTCAGAACTAGAATTTCTTTAGATCCCTAGAACACTCACAGCTTCTGATTCCTGCTTCCATCTAGGACAGCTTCAGAACTTGAATTTCTTTGATCTTCTGAACATTCACAGCTTCTGATTTCTGCTTCCATCTAGGACAGCTTCAGAACTTGAGTTTTCTGGATCTTTAGAGCATTCACAGCTTCTGATTTCTGCTTCCATCTAGGACAGCTTCAGAACTTGAGTTTTCTGGATCTTTAGAGCATTCACAGCTTCTGATTTCTGCTTCCCTCGGATAGCTTCAGAGCTTGAATTTCTACCAACCTCACTTCATGCTAGATTTGTATCAGAACATTGTTGAATGTACCAGAGCATCATCAGAGCATCTCTACATCCTGAAATGTTACAGAACAAAAACTAAACGACAAAAGTCAGCATGAACGAGTCAGAACATAAAATGTATATTAGAACACATGATATGTATCAGAGCCATATAGGCTGAAATAATGTATCAGAGCAAATAGAATTTTGTCAGAACAAATAGACAAATATGGAAATATGGATCAAATTCTATTATCAGTGCTTCTGATTCATTCTTCTTTCTTGCTTCTGATCTCTGAAGCTTGACAGCACTCAGCTTGCTTCAGTTTCCATGGTCTTATTCTTTTTACAGAATAACCCTTCTTATGGTTTTTGCTTCTTGTGTTTGCGTTGAAGATTCTCTTCACTGCTTTATACCTACAAAACACTTAAACCATATAGAACTTGCAGTTCTTGTTAGTAAATGTGTGGGAGCTTTACCCAGCAACTGATAGATTAATCAAATCATTTATCATTTATCTTCTCCCCCTTTTTGTCATAACATCAAAAAGAATATTTCAAAAGATTCAGATGAATAAAATGACAAATAAAATCACTGGAATGTAAAACAAGGAAACTTTTCATTTATAATCAAAAAGGATTACAAGAAAGGAATGCAGGAAAACAGATGCAACAAGGAGAGGAAACTACAAAGACCAAAAGACTAAGATCCTAGCCTACGCAAAATCCGCGCCAGAACATCATGAATCCCGTCAGTGCTTGTAGCTTGCCTTGCCATGAAGGAGCGAAACTCAGCATTGGCTGCTTCTTGCGCGTCCAAACGAGAAGCCAGCATAGCTTGATTCTGATGAAGAGTTTCCAAGGTCTTCATCAGAGCTGAGGTTTCACCAGAAGAAGAGGCACCTGAATTTCTGCCAAAGGGGACAGCAATCTCAGCAGGGTGATCTTCTGGGAGATCTTCAGCTTGTGCATCTTCCATTTCCTCATCTGAGTCTGACTCAGAAGTAGCCTTAGCATATTCTGGTTCAGGCAGCTCAGAAGTTCCATCTTCCAATGCTTGAAGAATAGCTGCTAGGTTTGTTGGAGGAGTAGGACCAGCAACTTCAGCAGGATACACCACTACTGGAAAGACCATGTGAGGTGCTTTTTCAGAAGGGTTCATTCTGAACCAGTTGAACAGCCACTGAAAATCTCCAGTCAGCACAGGAAACCATGGTTTCCACACCACGATGTCTCTGCAGAGATTTTCTTCTTCCAACTCATCTGCAGGTATCTTCTTCTCAAGAACACTTCTGTTCCTGATGAGATGGTGATAGCTGCTTTCACCAGCTTCCAGCCGAAGACCACAAATACCAGGAGCTTCAGACATGATCCTTCTTTGAGTGTCTGTAGCCCTAACCAGAAAGTCCTGACGAAAGGTATCCCAAAGGTTGCTTGTAGCATACTCATCCAGATGATTAAGGTGAGCAGCACCCAGAATCTCCAACCAGCCATTTACATCAGCATGTAAAAGCTCCAGATATGATTGAGTGGTAGGGGTTGGAGGGTTGACAGTGAACCTGGAGTCGGGAAGAACAACACTGTAGGGATTAGGTGTTCTGGTGGGAAAAGGGTGTGAGAGAGATGAGGATATGTCTGATGGATGGGTTGAAGGAGAGGAGATACCAGATGGTGAAGAAGGTGGTTCCGAGAGGGTGAATGAGGAGGAAGAGGTGGTGGAGGTCTTTGAGAAGGGAGTGATCCTTACTCTTTTCGGTTTGGTTTCTGGTTCGACAGTTGCCTTTCTCTTTTGTTTCCGATCATTATCTTGATTCCCAGAGCTTGACGATGGGTTCATGATGAAGTTGCAGATATTGGAAACTGCTAGGGTTTATGATATGAATGTAAAGAGAGAGACGAAAAAGAAACTGAATGCAGAGTGAGAGAAATATGAGAGGGAAAAGAAACGTTTGAAGAATATAAAGAGAAAACTGAAAGAGAGTAAATGATGAAAAGCATTTAATGTTACGTGACGTGAGGAGAGATAATAATGACAAAAGATGTGATTTGCACAGTTACCTAAGTAGACGTCCCCTCAACTGCACGCACGCTTGTCCAGGAACAGTGAACACGTGTTTACCATCTGGATATCCAGTTACAGCTGTTTTGTTTTTAAAGAGATTCTGAATCAGCTTAGACAATGAAACGTTAGTAAAAACTGAAACACAATTCTAATTGATTTCAATCAGAACTTCTTAAAAACAATTTCATTTCAGAAGATACCCATTCATAAGAACTTCTCATCTTCTCATTCTGGGCTTATTTCTGAAGACCCATTTTGTACTGATTATATTGAATCCATCTGGTCTAGGAACAAGATCCCAAACATCATTCCTTGTAAACTGATTCAGTTCTTCTTGCATAGCAATTATCCAGTCTGGATCTTCTAGAGCATGATCAACAGAAGTTGGCTCGATCAAAGATACAAGACCTAATTGACAGTCTGCATTGTTCTTAAGGAATGCTCTTGTTCTGATTGGATCATCCTTCTTTCCAAGAATAACATCTTCTGAATGACCAGAGATGAGTCTGGATGATCTTCTGACAGATGGTTCTTCAGAAATGCTTAGATTCTCCAGAGAAGCTGATACTTGATCTTCCGATTCTTTACTTCTGAGAAGCTCTGCTTCTGATGCGTTGCTTCTTGGCTCAACAACTTCTGATATATCAATATCACAATCTGCAAAATTATCAAACTGCTTTGGTTTTACAGAACCAAGCTTATCATCAAACCTGATATTGATTGATTCTTCTACAATCAATGTTTCAGTATTGTATACTCTGTAGCCTTTTGAGCGTTCAGAATATCCAAGAAGGAAACATTTTTGAGCTTTGGAATCAAACTTACCAAGATGATCTTTAGTGTTCAGAATGAAACATACACATCCAAAAGGATGGAAATATGAAATGTTGGGCTTTCTATTCTTCCACAATTCATAAGGAGTCTTATTTAGAATAGGTCTGATAGAGATTCTATTCTGAATATAGCATGCAGTGTTTATTGCTTCTGCCCAGAAATGCTTAGCCATATTGGTTTCATTGATCATGGTTCTGGCCATTTCTTGCAGAGTCCTATTCTTTCGTTCTACAACCCCATTTTGTTGTGGAGTTCTAGGACAAGAGAAATCATGGGCAATACCATTTTCTTTGAAGAATTCTTCAAAGGATCTGTTCTCAAATTCACCACCATGATCACTTCTGACCTTTATGATTTTACACTCTTTTTCAGATTGAATCTGAATGCAGAAATCAAAGAACACTGAATGAGTCTCATCCTTGTGTTTCAAGAATTTTACCCATGTCCAGCGGCTATAATCATCTACGATGACTAATCCATATTTCTTCCCTCTGACAGATGCTGTTTTGACTGGGCCAAACAGATCAATGTGCAAGAGTTCTAATGGCCTTGAGGTAGAAACAACATTCTTGGACTTGAATGCAGGTTTGGAGAACTTGCCCTTCTGACATGCTTCACAAAGAGCATCTGATTTGAATTTCAGATTAGGGAGTCCTCTGACAAGATTCAGTTTGTTAATCTGAGAAATCTTTCTCAAACTAGCATGACCTAATCTTCTGTGCCAGACCCACTGCTCTTCAGAAACAGACATAAGACAAGTCACCTTCTGACTCATAAGATCTTGCAGATCTGTCTTATAAATGTTGTTCTTCCTCTTGCCTGTAAATAGGATTGAGCCATCCTTCTGATTTACAGACTTGCAAGACTCTTGATTAAAGATTATATCATAACCATTGTCACTCAATTGACTGATAGATAAGAGGTTATGTGTTAATCCTTCTACAAGAAGTACATTAGAAATGGAAGGAGAGTTACCAGACTTTATAGTTCCAGAGCCAATTATCTTGCCCTTCTGATCTCCTCCAAACTTGACTTCTCCTCCAGACTTAAGCACCAGGTCTTGGAACATAGACTTTCTTCCTGTCATGTGTCGTGAGCATCCAGAGTCCAGGTACCATGACATGTTGTGCTTTGTCCTTTTTGCAGTCAAGGATATCTGCAATAGGAATAATCTTATCCTTAGGTACCCACATCTTTTTGGGTCCTTTCTTGTTAGATTTTCTCAAGTTCTGATTGAACTTGGGTTTAACATTGTAAGCAATAGGAGGAACAGTGTAACATCCCGATTTTATTAGCTATTTATTTAATTAGTTTTATTTGGTGTTTTACTAATTATTCATGTTATTCAATTATTTAGTATGATATTATTTAATTTGAGATTTGTGCTAATTGGATTAATTGAATTATTAGTAATATTATGAGATATTAGTTGATGGGCCTAATTTAGTTAGAAAGAGTAGATTGTGGGTTAAGCCCATTTATGTGAGAAAGATAGTAAGAGAGAAATTAGGTTAGTTCTCATAACATTCATTTTGGAGAAAGAGGCTAGAGAGAAGAGAAGAGAAAAAGGAGGAGAGGAAGAGAAGAGGATTGTGAGACTCTTGAAGATTGAAGGAGTTTGAATAGAGGTAAGGGTTTGAATCCAAGTTCTTATAGGCTATATGATTGGGTAATGTGTGTTGTTGTGATTATCTCTTCACCTTTGCAATTTCATGGAAACATAGAAAAGTTAGGGTTTATGAACAAATGCATGAACTTATGATTTGAAATGTGTTTTAATGGATGTTTGAAGATGTTATGATGTTAGAAGACCCATAATAAGTGTTATAATTGAGTCTATAACATGTATTATACTGATATTCGTGATTCTTGGTGTTTTCCAACTTGATTGGGTTGAGTTTAGGGGTTGTTGAATGGGTTTCGTATGCTGTTTCTGTGTTTTGGGATTTTCTGAAAATCGCCAGTTCGCGCCGCGAACTATTGTTCGAGCCGCGAACCTCTTGGCAGAAACTTGGGAAAAACTAGATCTGCTCAGTTCGCGCCGCGAACTATTGTTCGAGCCGCGAACTGCTTGGCAGAAACTTGGGGATTATTTGATCCACTCAGTTCGCGCCGCGAACTATTGTTCGAGCCGCGAACCCTGTTTTACAGCACTTTTCCAAACTTTGAAAGGCCATAACATTTGATCCGTAACTCCGTTTTATGCGCCGTTCGAAGCGTTGGGAAGCCAATGAGAGTGTCTATATGATAGGATAGAATGGATTTACACTTGTTTTATAAATTATTAAGATAAATGAGAATAACATTTAGCTATATGTGTATGTTATGGATGAATTGTGCATGATCAATGTTCATGGATGTATTATGTGATATGATAACCGTGAATTATGTGATTGAATTCTAAATGCTAGTTGATGTGGAATAGTTTAAATTGGATGTTAATATATGGATAACATGTGATTACTTATGTGTGTATTATGAATTAAGACTTGTGGTTAATATTCATATAAGTGTTAAGTGATGTGATATCCATGATATGTTATAATGAATATAAATATACATTTATATGTACTATTTGAATGTGTCTTGTTGATAATGATCATTTAAAGGTGTATGTATTGAGATGTGGATTGTATACTTGTAAATGCTTTTATGTGTGTTACGTGTTGGTATGTAATGAATAACAACTATTGGTAAGATGTGTGGTAATATATTCATGATGATTGTGATTGGATATATGATGGTTGTTATGCCTTGTTGTAATTGTTAATTGTGTTGTGAATGTGGTGTACAATTGGTGGATAATTCATAGAGTTGAATTATTGTGGTATGCGGTAAGTTAAGATTGATGAGATAATCTTAATTGCATAAATTGTTGGTAATTGTACATACATTCATAGCATGGTCGGCTTTATGGTGGAAGCGGTGAAACTTGGGTTCACATGGTAAGAGACGTTGATCCTTGAATGGAAATAGGCGTAGCAGACGTGATCCTTAATTGGAAATAGGCGTGTTGGCTTTGATCTTGTCCGGATCGGGAGCGTGGCTTGGATTCTAAACGTTGAATCGGAAAGCGGTGAAACATTGGATTCACATTGGGTACCACATGCATAGAGTCACATGTCTTGCATTGAGTCACATTGGTGTTATGTGATGTTTGAATGTATGCAATTATGTGATTGTTATGTGTGTATGAGATGTGATAAGTGAATTTGGTGATTCATTTGATATGAATTGTTGTTGTGTTATGAATGTGATATATGTGATTTGGAACACATGTGATATAGATGTGAATTTATATGTATTAATGATATATGTATATATATGTGAATATGTGAATCATGTTTGATCACTTAGAATTGAATGAGCTATGTTGTATGACATGAACATGTGAATCTTGATTAATGGCATATGATGCATGTTTATGTGAAGAGTGATGAATTCTTGAAATGTATTCTTATTGTGTTTTACATTTCCCATTATCATGTTTTCTATAAGAAGTTGAATTCTCACCCTTCTGTTTGAATGTTATCCTTTGTTGGTAACGTGCAGGTTTCATGGATAGTGATGCTTCGAAGGAGGCTTAGTGTCGAGATTTAGATCTCTAGTAGAGTGTCGTGACTAAGTAGTCACTTGTGCTCTGGTCATATGTAACACATGGGAGTTGGGTTTTATGTTTTTGTGACTCGATGTTATGAGATATTTGTTTATTCATATTGTATTCGTATTTGAATATGTTATTCTGGTTAATGTGTGGCCTTGAGCCAAGATGTTGAGACATGGTGGATGATGTATGGGAATCATCCTATTTTACCATTTATTCGATGAGATGATTATTCCGCTGTGGTTTGCATGTTATTTATATTCCCATGTTATTTGGAAATGACCATTGCATGTTTAAAGATAAAATATTTGTTCTATTTTGAATTATGTGTAACGCCCTCGTGAGATGCATGCTTCTTTACTCTGATTTATGCGAATATATGCCTTATTTGCTTAGTATAGAATTGGGGGTGTTACATAGTGGTATCAGAGCACGGTCGGTCAGTTGGCCAGGTCATTTATGTTTTCCTATCCCTTTTGTATTGGATTTGTGTGTCTGACACGATCGATACTGTTTGTTTGTCGGTCGTTGGACGTCTTAGGACAATAACTGTAGGAAGGAATGTTGACATTAATGTTGAGGCGGTGATGAGGTGGACTGGTGCGATTGGACAAGTGCCGCAAGAGAATTCTGGTTATGGAGGGAAGGATGAGTTCTGTGCTTTCGGAGAATTCCTAAGGTGCAATCCGCCTACTTTTGAAGGAAAGTATGGACCGGACAAAGCACATGCATGGATGGGAGAAATGGAAAAGATTTTTCAAATCATGATTTGTACGGATGTACAGAAGGTGCAGTTGGGTACTCACATGTTGACGAAAGGAGCTGACGATTGGTGGAGTAATACTGTGCAGAGATTTGAAAGAGAAGGTATTGAAGTCACTTGGACTCTTTTGCGTGATGCATTTTTTGGAAAACTATTTTCCAGAAGATGTGCGTGAGACGAAAGAAGTGGAGTTTCTAAAGTTGAAACGAGGAAGAGGACAATCCAGTGGGAGACCTTATGATGTCAAGAGGAAACAATCTGGTTTTGGCAAGAAGCTAAGTGGGGGAGGGACTCCTACTCCACTTAAGTGTTTCAGATGTGATGTTGAAGGTCATCGTGTTGCTAAGTGTAAGAAAGAGGTTGCTACTTGTTTCAAGTGTGGCAGGCCAGGCCACATAGCTGCTAATTGTGGAGAGCAAGGTCACATTAGTACCAAGTGTGACAAACCGAAGAAGGAACAAGTGAGTGGGAGAGTACTTGCGTTGTCTGGTGCTAAGACCACTACTAAGGATAAGCTAATCTGAGGTACGTGCTTTATTATTGATAGTGGTGCAACGTATTCATTTATTTCTTTGGATTGTGCTAAGAGGTTGAATCTTGTGTTATCTGATAAGCATGGAAGTATGGTTATTGATACGCTTGCTATGAGTTTTGTTTCAACTTCTTATGTGTGTTTGAATTGTCTGTTGAGTGTCTTTGGTAGAGATTTTGGGAATTGATTTTATTTAGTTCATTTTGTTAGAGCAAGTTGATGAGAATTTTGGTATAAATTGTTTGGAGTTGAAGAAATTAATTGTAATCTTAAGAGGATTTTGGATCTTGGTGTGTTAAGTAATTTCGAGTGTGAGTTCTGAAGGAACACTATTATGGTTTAGTAATGATAATTTATGTTTCATTATGATTTTCGATTGTCTATTGACAAATTGAGGACTTGATCACCCTTAATCTATTGTTGATAGAAAACGAGATCTTATTGGACGAGATAAACTTCTCTTACTAACTTGGTATTGTGTAAAGCGACTAAGGAGAAGTTGAAGATTCGAATTGAGGAGTTGTTGAGAAGAGGTTCATTTGTCTAAGTGTATGGTCATAGAGTTGCACTTGTTGTGTCGAGAAAGAATAAGGAATGTCCTAATGAGGTAATGTTTTAAGGATGTTTTGATCCTAAGAGCGAAGATGATCATGCTGAGCATTTGAGAATTGTGTTGTCGGTGTTAAAAGAGAAGAGGTTGTTTGCTAAGCTTTTGAAGTGTGAGTTTTGGTTAAAGGAAGCGAGTTTCTTGGTTTGGCTAGTTATTATAGGAAGTTCATTGAGAGATTTTCTAAGTTATCTTAGTGGTTGACGTTGTTGACTAGGAAAGGACAAGCTTTCATTTGGACTTCGCAATGTGAATCGAATTTTCAAGAGCTTAAGAGAAGGTTGACTTCTGCTCCTATTTTGATTTTGAAGGATCCGTTGGAACCGTTTGTGGTGTATTATGATGCTTCATTGTTGGGTTTGGGAGGCGTTTTGATGCAAAAAGGGGCAAGTGGTAGCTTATGCTTCGAGACAACTTAAAGTTCATGAGAGGAATTATCCGACACATGATTTAGAGATGGCCGCCGTTGTGTTTGTGTTGAAACTTTGGAGGCATTATTTGTTTGGATCAAGATTTGACGTTTTCAGTGATCACACGAGTTTAAAGTATTTGTTTGATCAGAAAGAGTTGAATATGAGGCAAACGAAAAGGGTTGGAATTCTTGAGAGATTATGATTCTAGTTTGAAGTACCATCATGGAAAAGTGAATATTGTAGCCGATGCATTGAATAGGAAACCATTGCATATTTCTATGTGGAGGATCCAAGAGTTGAAAATCATTGGAACAATCTAGATAGTTGAGTTTGGTTGTGAAGCAACGTCTTCTTGCGTTAAGCTTAGTATGTTGAAGCCTATGTCTGGTGTTCTTAACGAGATTAGAGAGGGTCAGAAATTGGATTGCAATTGATTGACGGGATGACATGATACTTCGAAGTTGGATAAGAGAATTTTGAAATGAAGGACATCGTAATGGTTTAAGCATACATCATAATGCTACTAAAATGTAACAAGATTTGAGGAAACTGTTTAGTGGTAAAGTATGGAGAGGGATGTGGTAGAATTGTGTATAGGAGTTGGACTTGTCAGAAACCGTTTAGTTGGTACAACAGTTATCTATTCCCGAGTGGAAGTGGGATCGTATTTCTACGGATTTTGTTTCAGGTTTGCCGAGAACGTCGAGTAATTGAGAAGCGATTTGGATTATTATGGATAGACGGACAAATGTGTTCATTTTATTCCGATAAAGATGGATTATTTGATGGAAAGACTTGCTAAGTTGTACATCGAGAGGATTATGTGTTTGCATGGTATTCCGTCAAGTATTGTTTTGGATAAACTCCGAGGTTTTTTCTTTTTGGATTTTGAAGAAGTTCGGGGAGTGATTTGAGATTAGAAGAGAAAGTACTTGAAGATTGAATGAAAGATTTGTACTTGGGGTTAGTGCTTGAAGAGAATTTTCGAGGACGAAAATCTTTTAAGTGGGGGAGAGTTGTAACATCCCGATTTTATTAGCTATTTATTTAATTAGTTTTATTTGGTGTTTTACTAATTATTCATGTTATTCAATTATTTAGTATGATATTATTTAATTTGAGATTTGTGCTAATTGGATTAATTGAATTATTAGTAATATTATGAGATATTAGTTGATGGGCCTAATTTAGTTAGAAAGAGTAGATTGTGGGTTAAGCCCATTTATGTGAGAAAGATAGTAAGAGAGAAATTAGGTTAGTTCTCATAACATTCATTTTGGAGAAAGAGGCTAGAGAGAAGAGAAGAGAAAAAGGAGGAGAGGAAGAGAAGAGGATTGTGAGACTCTTGAAGATTGAAGGAGTTTGAATAGAGGTAAGGGTTTGAATCCAAGTTCTTATAGGCTATATGATTGGGTAATGTGTGTTGTTGTGATTATCTCTTCATCTTTGCAATTTCATGGAAACATAGAAAAGTTAGGGTTTATGAACAAATGCATGAACTTATGATTTGAAATGTGTTTTAATGGATGTTTGAAGATGTTATGATGTTAGAAGACCCATAATAAGTGTTATAATTGAGTCTATAACATGTATTATACTGATATTCGTGATTCTTGGTGTTTTCCAACTTGATTGGGTTGAGTTTAGGGGTTGTTGAATGGGTTTCGTATGCTGTTTCTGTGTTTTGGGATTTTCTGAAAATCGCCAGTTCGCGCCGCGAACTATTGTTCGAGCCGCGAACCTCTTGGCAGAAACTTGGGAAAAACTAGATCTGCTCAGTTCGCGCCGCGAACTATTGTTCGAGCCGCGAACTGCTTGGCAGAAACTTGGGGATTATTTGATCCACTCAGTTCGCGCCGCGAACTATTGTTCGAGCCGCGAACCCTGTTTTACAGC
The DNA here is from genome assembly GCF_029867415.1 of Vicia villosa. Taxonomy (NCBI): domain Eukaryota; kingdom Viridiplantae; phylum Streptophyta; class Magnoliopsida; order Fabales; family Fabaceae; genus Vicia; species Vicia villosa. Next base: position 38,631,717 of record NC_081185.1, on the reverse strand, counting down.
ACTTTTCCAAACTTTGAAAGGCCATAACATTTGATCCGTAACTCCGTTTTATGCGCCGTTCGAAGCGTTGGGAAGCCAATGAGAGTGTCTATATGATAGGATAGAATGGATTTACACTTGTTTTATAAATTATTAAGATAAATGAGAATAACATTTAGCTATATGTGTATGTTATGGATGAATTGTGCATGATCAATGTTCATGGATGTATTATGTGATATGATAACCGTGAATTATGTGATTGAATTCTAAATGCTAGTTGATGTGGAATAGTTTAAATTGGATGTTAATATATGGATAACATGTGATTACTTATGTGTGTATTATGAATTAAGACTTGTGGTTAATATTCATATAAGTGTTAAGTGATGTGATATCCATGATATGTTATAATGAATATAAATATACATTTATATGTACTATTTGAATGTGTCTTGTTGATAATGATCATTTAAAGGTGTATGTATTGAGATGTGGATTGTATACTTGTAAATGCTTTTATGTGTGTTACGTGTTGGTATGTAATGAATAACAACTATTGGTAAGATGTGTGGTAATATATTCATGATGATTGTGATTGGATATATGATGGTTGTTATGCCTTGTTGTAATTGTTAATTGTGTTGTGAATGTGGTGTACAATTGGTGGATAATTCATAGAGTTGAATTATTGTGGTATGCGGTAAGTTAAGATTGATGAGATAATCTTAATTGCATAAATTGTTGGTAATTGTACATACATTCATAGCATGGTCGGCTTTATGGTGGAAGCGGTGAAACTTGGGTTCACATGGTAAGAGACGTTGATCCTTGAATGGAAATAGGCGTAGCAGACGTGATCCTTAATTGGAAATAGGCGTGTTGGCTTTGATCTTGTCCGGATCGGGAGCGTGGCTTGGATTCTAAACGTTGAATCGGAAAGCGGTGAAACATTGGATTCACATTGGGTACCACATGCATAGAGTCACATGTCTTGCATTGAGTCACATTGGTGTTATGTGATGTTTGAATGTATGCAATTATGTGATTGTTATGTGTGTATGAGATGTGATAAGTGAATTTGGTGATTCATTTGATATGAATTGTTGTTGTGTTATGAATGTGATATATGTGATTTGGAACACATGTGATATAGATGTGAATTTATATGTATTAATGATATATGTATATATATGTGAATATGTGAATCATGTTTGATCACTTAGAATTGAATGAGCTATGTTGTATGACATGAACATGTGAATCTTGATTAATGGCATATGATGCATGTTTATGTGAAGAGTGATGAATTCTTGAAATGTATTCTTATTGTGTTTTACATTTCCCATTATCATGTTTTCTATAAGAAGTTGAATTCTCACCCTTCTGTTTGAATGTTATCCTTTGTTGGTAACGTGCAGGTTTCATGGATAGTGATGCTTCGAAGGAGGCTTAGTGTCGAGATTTAGATCTCTAGTAGAGTGTCGTGACTAAGTAGTCACTTGTGCTCTGGTCATATGTAACACATGGGAGTTGGGTTTTATGTTTTTGTGACTCGATGTTATGAGATATTTGTTTATTCATATTGTATTCGTATTTGAATATGTTATTCTGGTTAATGTGTGGCCTTGAGCCAAGATGTTGAGACATGGTGGATGATGTATGGGAATCATCCTATTTTACCATTTATTCGATGAGATGATTATTCCGCTGTGGTTTGCATGTTATTTATATTCCCATGTTATTTGGAAATGACCATTGCATGTTTAAAGATAAAATATTTGTTCTATTTTGAATTATGTGTAACGCCCTCGTGAGATGCATGCTTCTTTACTCTGATTTATGCGAATATATGCCTTATTTGCTTAGTATAGAATTGGGGGTGTTACAAACAGCATGATAATTTTTAATGTGAGTTTCATGATATTTCCTAGGTTGTGTCACATGCTTTTTGGTGTGTGCAATGTGAAAACTTTGAGTATGTGAAATGTGCCTAATATCATGGGAGTGGCCATACTTGAACTGATCATAAAATGGCTTGTATGTGAATTTCATTTCATCAACAGGATCAAGTTTGTATGGGGTTTCACCCTCAAAACCAATGCCGACTCTTTTGTTTCCAGACACAGCATATATCATAGAAGCTAGCTGACTTCTGCCAATACTTCTAGATAAGAACTTCCTGAAACTTAAATCATATTCTTTCAGAATATGGTTTAGACTAGGAGTGGATTTTTCTGAATCAGAAGGAGATCCAACATTATTGGATAATTTTAAAAGTTTTTCTTTTAATTCAGAATTCTCCAACTCAAGCTTCTTTGTTTCAAATTCAAATAGCTTTTTCAGCTTTTTGTATTTGAGACTGATCTGAGACTTGAGTTCCAGAAGTTCAGTTAGACCGGAAACTAACTCATCTCTAGTAAGTTCAGAAAATACCTCTTCAGAATCTGATTCTGATGTAGATTCTGATCCGTCATCTTCTGTCGCCATCAGCGCACAGTTAGCCTGCTCATCTTCAGAGTCTGAATCATCTTCTGACTCATCCCAGGTTGCCATAAGACCTTTCTTCTTATGAAACTTCTTCTTGGGATTTTCCTTCTGAAGATTTGGACATTCATTCTTGAAGTGTCCAGGCTCATTGCATTCATAGCACATGACCTTCTTCTTGTCAAATCTTCTGTCTTCAGAAGATTCTCCACGTTCAAATTTCTTTGAACTTCTGAAGCCTCTGAACTTCCTTTGCTTGGTCTTCCAGAGTTGATTTAGCCTTCTGGAGATCAAGGACAGTTCATCTTCTTCTTCAGATTCTGATTCTTCAGGATCTTCTTCTCTAGCCTGAAAAGCGTTAGTGCATTTCTTGATATTGGATTTTAATGCAATAGACTTACCTTTCTTTTGAGGCTCATTTGCGTCCAGCTCTATTTCATGACTTCTCAAGACACTGATAAGCTCTTCCAGAGAAACTTCATTCAGATTCTTTGCAATCTTGAATGCAGTCACCATAGGACCCCATCTTCTGGGTAAGCTTCTGATGATCTTCTTTACGTGATCAGCCTTGGTGTATCCCTTGTCAAGAACTCTCAATCCAGCAGTAAGAGTTTGAAATCTTGAAAACATCTTTTCAATGTCTTCATCATCCTCCATCTTGAAGGCTTCATACTTCTGGATTAAAGCTAGAGCTTTAGTCTCCTTGACTTGAGCATTTCCTTCATGAGTCATTTTCAAGGACTCATATATGTCATAGGCCGTTTCCCTGTTAGATATCTTCTCATACTCAGCATGAGAGATAGCATTCAGCAAAACAGTTCTGCATTTATGATGATTCCTGAAAAGCTTTTTCTGATCATCATTCATTTCTTGCCTTGTCAGCTTTACGCCTCTGGCATTTACTGGATGTTTGTAACCATCCATCAGAAGATCCCATAGATCACCATCTAGACCAAGAAAGTAACTTTCCAGTTTATCTTTCCAGTATTCAAAGTTTTCACCATCAAATACAGGCGGTCTAGTATAACCATTGTTACCGTTGTATTGCTCAGCAGAGCCAGATGTAGATGCAGGTGTAGACTTTTCACTTTCATCAACCATCTTTTACTGAAGCGTTTTTCTCTTCCTGAATCTTTTCTAAACACGGTTAAGTGCTTGCACCTTAGAACCGGCGCTCTGATGCCAATTGAAGGATAGAAAAACACTTAGAAAGGGGGGGTTTGAATAAGTGTAGCTTTAAAAACTTGACAGATAAAAGTAAATTGCACAGTTATTTTTATCCTGGTTCGTTGTTAACTAAACTACTCCAGTCCACCCCCGCAGAGATGATTTACCTCAACTGAGGATTTAATCCACTAATCGCACGGATTACAATGGTTTTCCACTTAGTCAGCAACTAAGTCTTCCAGAGTCTTCTGATCACACACTGATCACTCCAGGAACAACTGCTTAGATACCCTCTAAGACTTCTCTAGAGTATACTGATCCACACGATCACTCTAGTTACAACCTGCTTAGATAACCTCTAAGACTTCCTAGAGTATTCTGATCCACACGATCACTCTAGTTCCTTACAACTTAATGTAATCAATTCTAAGAGTATTACAAATGCTTCTTAAAAGCTATAATCACAAACTGTGATATTTCTCTTAATCGTTTAAGCTTAATCTCACTAATATATTACAACAGCAATGTAGTGAGCTTTGATGAAGATGAAGATTCTGAGCTTTGAGTTTGAACAGAGTTTCAGCAAGTTAATAGGCGTTGTTTTGTTCAGGATCGTTAACCTTGCTTCTCATCAGAACTTCATATTTATAGGCGTTGGAGAAGATGACCGTTGAGTGCATTTAATGCTTTGCGTGTTCCGTACAGCATCGCATTTAATGTTATACGCTTTTGTCAACTACCTCGAGCCTTGTTCACGCTGTGTCTACTGACGTAGCCTTTAGTAGCTTTTAACGTTCCTTTTGTCAGTCAGCGTAGCTTGCCACTTGTACTTCCTTCTGATCTGATGTTTATGAATACAACGTTTGAATATCATCAGAGTCAAACAGCTTGGTGCAAAGCATCTTCTGATCTTGAAGTGCTTCTGAGCGTGATACCATCAGAACTTCAGTGCTTCTGTTCTCTTGTTCTTCTGATGCTTCCATAGACCCATGTTCTGATTCTGCTTCGACCATCTTCTGATGTCTTGCCAGACCATGTTCTGATGTTGCATGCTGAACCCTTTGAGACAAAGCTTCTGAGCGCTGAATTATGCATACTCTTTATATATTTCCTGAAAGGGAAATTGCATTGGATTAGAGTACCATATTATCTTAAGCAAAATTCATATTATTGTTATCATCAAAACTAAGATAATTGATCAGAACAAATCTTGTTCTAACAATATTCTCTTTAGTGTTTGTTTGTGTGCTAGATTCCAATCAGATCCGAGAGAATCTCATTTAACTGCGGTTAAGAGAATTCTGAGGTATCTAAAAGGTACTACTAATGTTGGTTTAGTTTACAGAAGATCCAAAGAATACAACTTAGTAGGATTCTGTGATGCTGACTATGCTGGAGATAGAATTGAAAGGAAGAGTACTTATGGAAGTTGTCAATTTCTTGGAAATCATCTGATCTCATGGTACAGCAAGAAGCAAGCTACTATTGCCCTCTCAACAACAGAAGCAGAATATGTTGCTGCTGTTGGATGTAGCACACAAAATGCTCTGGATGAGAAGTCAGCTAGAAGATTATCAGATATATGAGAGTAACATTCCTATTTTCTGTGATAATACTTCAGCTATATGTCTATCTAAGAATCCTATCTTACATTCAAAAGCTAAACATATTGAGATTAAACATCATTTCATAAGGGACTATGTTCAGAAGGGTGTTATATCTTTAAACTTTGTGGATACAAACCATCAATGGGCTGATATATTTACAAAACCCCTTGCTGAAGATAGGTTTAAGTTTATTCTGAAGAATATCAGTATGGACTTATGCCCAGAATGAGAAGATGAGAAGATCTTATGTATGAGTATCTTCTGAAATGAGATTGGAGTAGTCTTTAGTAAGAAGTTCTGATTGTGATCAATTAGAAGTAGTGATTCTGTTATTACTAACGGTTCATTGTCTAAGTTGACTCAGAACCTCTTTAAAAAGTAAAACAGCTGTAACTGGCTATCCAGATGATAAACATGTGTTAACTATTTCTGGACAAACGTGCGTGCAGTTGAGGGGACGCCTACTTAGGTAACTGTGCTAATCACTTCTTTTGTCATTATTATCTCTCCTCACGTCATGTAACATTAAATGCCATTCATCATTTCAGTTTCTTTTTATACTCTTCAAACGTTTCTTTTCCCTCTTATAATTCTCTTTCTTGCATTCAGTTTCCTTTTTTGCTATCTCTCTCTCTCTCTCTCTCTCTCTCTCTCTCTCTCTCTCTCTCTCTCTCTCTCTCTCTGCATTCATATCATAAACCCTAGCGGTTCTCACTATCTGCAAAGTCACCATGAATCCTTCGTCAAGCTCCTCAAATCAAGAATCTGATCGAAAACAAAAGAGAAAGGCAACTGATGAACCAGAAATCAAACCAAAAAGGGTAAGGATCACCTACGATCCTCTCAAGGTGAATCCTTTTGAAGCTATGATGTCTGGAAACTACTCTAGACGTGTGTATCAACCCCTTGAAGGTATCCCTGAATCACCTCCCTCTTCACAGACCTCCACCACCTCTTCTTTTTCATTCACCTCTCTGGAACCACCATCTTCACCATCTGATATCCTTTCTCCCTCTACCCATCTCACAGATATCTCCTCACCGCTCTCACACCCTTTTCCCACCAGAACACCTAACCCCTACAGTTTTGTGTTTCCCGACTCCAGGTTCACTGTAAACCCTCCAACACCTACCACTTAATAATTTCTAGAGCTTTTACATTTTGATGTAAATAGCTGGTTGGAGATTCTGGGCGCTGCTCACCTTAACCATCTGGATGAGTATGCTACTTGCAACCTCTGGGATGCATTTCGTCAGGACTTTCTAGTCAAGGCTACGGATGTCCAGAGAAGGATCATGTCTGACGCACCTGGTGTTCGTGGTCGTCTCTTGGAAGTTGGTGAAAGCAGCTATCACCATCTCATCAGGAACAGAAGAGTTCTTGAAGAGAGGATACCTGCAGATGAGATGGAAGAAGAAAATCCCTGCAGAGACATCGTGGTATGGAGACCAAGGTATCTTGTGCTGACTGGAGATTTTCAATGGCTGTTTGATTGGTTCAGAATGAACCCTTCTGAAAGCGCTCCTCACATGGTCTTTCCAGAAGTGGTTTATCCTGCTGAAGTTGCTGGTCCTACTCCTCCAACAAACCTAGCAGCTATTCTTCAGGCGTTGGAAGTTGGAGCTTCTGAGTTGCCTGAACCAGAATATGCTGAGGCTGCTGAAGACCTCCCAGAAGCTCGTTCTGCTGAGATTGCTGTCCCTGTTGGCAGAAATTCTGGTGCTTCTTCTTCTGGTGTACCCTCAGCTCTGATGGAGACCTTGGAAGCTCTACATCATAATCAGGCTATGCTGGCTTCTCGTTTGGATGCGCAAGAAGCAGCCAACGATGAGTTTCGCTCCTTCATGGCAAGACAAACTAAAAGCACTGACGGGGTTCATGACATTCTGGCGCAGATTTTGTCTAGGCTAGGGTCTTAGTCTTTGGTCTTTGTAGTTTTCTTTCCTTGTTGCATCTGTTTTCTACATACATCTTTTGTAATCCTGCTTGTTTAAATCAATGAAAAGTTTAATTTTGTTTCCTTCCTTTGTCGTTTTCTACATCTGAATCTCTTATATTCTTTTTTGATGTTATGACAAAAAGGGGGAGAAAATATATGATAAATGATCTGATTAAATATTATCAGTTACTGGGTAAAAAGGCCCCACATTACTAACAGAACTTGCAAAGTTCTACTCTTTAAGTTGTGTTGTTGCAGGAATTGAAGATTGAATTGAAGACTCTCTTTAAAGAGCAACATAAGAAGCAACAAGATAAATCAAGTTCTTGGATTCTTGAAGCAAGCTGAGTGCTATGAAGCTTCAGAATCAGAAGCAAGAAGGAAGAATGTTCAGATATTCTGATGATAGAATATGATCTGATTCTGAATGTCTATTTGTTCTGATACATTCTATATGGCTTATATGGCTCTGATACATATTATGTGTTCTGAAACATATTTTATGTTCTGATTCATTCATGTTGACTTTTGTCGTTTAGTTTTGTTCTGTAACATTTCAGGATGTAGAGATGCTCTGATGATGCTCTGGTACATTCAACAATGTTCTGATACAATTTAGCATGAAGTGATGAAAGAAGAAATTCAAGCTCTGAAGCTGTCCAAATGGAAGCAAGAATCAGAAGCTGTGAATGTTCTGAAGATCAAAGAAATTCAAGTTCTGAAGCTGTCCGATGGAAGCAGGAATCAGAAGCTGTGAATGTTCTGAGGATCTAAAGAAATTCAAAGTTCTGAAGCTGTCCTATGGAAGCAGAAATCAGAAGTCATGAATGTTCTAAAGATCAGGCACTGTGAACGTCTCTACCGAAATAATCAGGGAAGTCTTTTATTATTAAAATTCTTCTAGTATTAATTTCAGGGGGAGATTATTCATCTCAGGGGGAGATTGTTAATCTCAGGGGGAGATATATTCACATGCTTATGCTATAGCTGTGTAATTGTCTTTAGCCGTCTGCTCTTTCTGATCGCAAATTCATATCATTTATATATGTTTTTGTCATCATCAAAAAGGGGGAGATTGTTAGAACAAGATTTGTTCTGATCAATATTCTTAGTTTTGATGATAACAAGGATATGAATTTTGTGTGAGATAATGTGGTACTCTAATACATTGCAATTTCCCTTTCAGAAAATATATAAAGAGTATGCACAAATCAGCGCTCAGAAGCTTTGTCTCAGAAGGTTCAGCATGCAACATCAGAACATGGTCTGGCAAGACATCAGAAGATGGTCAAGGCAGAATCAGAACATGGGTCTATGAAAGCATCAGAAGAACTTGAGATCAGAAGCAGAAGCACTGAAGTTCTCATGGTATCACGCTCAGAAGCACTTCAAGGTCAGAAGACAAGAAGATGCTATGCACCAAGCTGTTTGACTCTAATGATATTCAAACGTTGTATACACAAACGTCAGATCAGAAGAAAGTACAAGTGGCAGGCTACGCTGACTGACAAAAGGAACGTTGGAAGCTATTAAAGGCAACGTCAATAGACACAGCGTGAACAAGGCTCGAGGTAGTTGACAAAAGCGTGAAACATTAAATGCAATGCTGTACGGAACACGCAAAGCATTAAATGCTCCCAACGGTCATCTTCTCAAGTGCCTATAAATATGAAGTTCTGATGAGAAGCAAGGTTACCAATTCTGAACAAACTTATTCTGAAAAACTTGCTGAAACGCTGTTCAAATCAAAGCTCAGAAACTTCATCTTCATTAAAGCTCACTACATTGCTGTTGTAATATATTAGTGAGATTAAGCTTAAACGTTAAGAGAAATATCACTGTTGTGATTATAGCTTTTCAGAAGCATTGTAATACTCTTAGAATTGATTACATTAATTTGTAAGTAACTAGAGTGATCAAGTGATGATCAGGATACTCTAGGAAGTCTTAGCTTGTGTCTAAGCAGTTGTAATTAGAGTGATCACGTGGTGGTCAGGATACTCTAAGAAAGTCTTAGCTTGTGTCTAAGCATTTGTTCTTAGAGTGATCAGGTTGTGATCAGGATACTCTAGAAGACTTAGTCGTGGGCTAAGTGGAAAACCATTGTAATCTGTTGCGATTAGTGGATTAAATCCTCAGGTGAGGTAAATCACTCCGTGGGGGTGGACTGGAGTAGTTTAGTTAACAACGAACCAGGATAAAAATAACTGTGCAAATTGTTTTTATCGTTCAAGTTTTCAAACTACACTTATTCAAACCCCCCCTTTCTAAGTGTTTTTCTATCCTTCACCAACATCTTATAATTAATTTTGTTTATGAAAATTCAATAAACAAACAACTTTAGTGATAATATTAATTTGGAGGGAGATATTTTTTATAGATAGATTTTATGGTGGTGTTTTTTAAATATATAAAAGAATTTATGCTTAATTTTTTATAATTTTCATATACAATATAGAGAGTATCTTTGATATTGATTCATTCTTATATAACAAAATATAAATATTAATTTAATGCTATTAAAAAATAGCCTTTCTCTAATAAAGAAAAGATTTGAGGAAAAAAAACTAAATTGACAGTTAAAAAATAAGTCATTAAATTGTTTTAGCTACTCTTGTTTAGGCGTTTTTTATATCTTTCCAATTAATGTTGATGGCTGTAAAATGAAGTTTTAACATAATTTCGTTACTTTAATTACTTAAACTGTTTTTTCATAACTCACCCATTAATATTTGTGGCGGTAACATAGTTATTTTATGTTACACAAAAATACGCATACAATTTTTTAATAAAAGATATACATATTATTGTTTCCCTAAAACTTTGTTATACGAAATCTTCTAAATTCCCTAATATATAGATGATTCAAAACTTAAAACATACAAAGTAACAAACATCACACCCTAAATATAATCTATTTTTACTCTTTAAAAACAATGTCACAACCTTTCAATGGTTGAGAAACAAGAAACCCTTTATAGCAAAGCCTCAAAATGGCATCAATTGCATAAAACCATTGTTTAATTTCATCATCTCTCCTCCATCCATAAACAACTTTCCCCTAAGCAAAATATCCTCAAGGTTCCTTTACCTCCAAGAAAAAACAAGATTCTCCACATGAACCAATGAGAAAGAGGTGCAAAACAACATAATCAAAACCAAACATCACTTTCTCTTGAACATAAAAAACAAATTATGTTTTTGCAGTTATGTTTATTCATCTCAAAACATTTCTTATGTTGATGTATTATTTTTAAATAGTTTCCACATTATTATCGAGAAAAAAATTAAACTAACATAATCTTTAGCCTGTTGTTGCTCCGGACTTTCTCAGACTCCCCGAACAAATAAATGTTGCATAACATGGACAACATTCCTTCCTCACCTGGCAAGTTCAAGATGGAGAAAAGAACAAGATGGCAAACTTCCCTACAAAAGCTCACATTTTGGTCCATTTTATCCATGGGAGTTATCTACTTCCTTTTCTTCCGAGCCCCGTCATCGTTCTCCTCTGACACATCGCGTAGATCCTTACGAACCTACAGCTACGGAGGCGCAGCGTGGGAAAAGAAGGTTCGTTCGTCCGCACGAGTCACTTCCAAAAACGGAGTCTCGGTGCTTGTAACCGGGGCTGCAGGCTTCGTCGGAAGCCATGTCTCGATTGCACTCAAGCACCGAGGGGACGGTGTTCTTGGTCTTGACAATTTCAATGACTACTATGATCCATCGTTGAAACGCGGCCGCCAAGCGCTTTTGGCGAAAACAGGCGTGTTTATTGTTGAAGGCGATATCAACGATGTGTCACTTTTGAAGAAACTATTTGAGGTTGTTCCTTTTACCCATGTCATGCATTTAGCTGCACAAGCTGGTGTGAGATACGCTATGGAAAATCCTGGATCATATGTTCATAGCAACATTGCTGGTTTTGTTAATTTACTCGAAGTTTGTAAATCGGTTGAACCACAACCTGCTATAGTTTGGGCTTCTTCAAGTTCAGTTTATGGTTTAAACACAAAAGTACCTTTCTCAGAAAAAGATAGGACTGATCAACCTGCTAGTCTATACGCTGCCACGAAAAAAGCGGGCGAAGAAATCGCGCATACTTATAATCACATCTATGGACTTTCATTAACAGGTTTGAGATTCTTCACTGTTTATGGACCCTGGGGAAGACCTGATATGGCATACTTTTTTTTCACAAAGGATATATTAAAAGGGAACTCAATACCGATTTTCGAAGGGGCAAACCACGGAACCGTTGCAAGGGATTTTACTTATATTGATGACATTGTGAAAGGATGTTTAGGTGCATTGGATACTGCTGAGAAGAGTACTGGAAGTGGTGGGAAGAAACGAGCACCGGCGCAGTTGAGGGTTTTTAATTTAGGTAATACCTCGCCCGTTCCAGTTACCGATCTTGTGAGTATTTTGGAGAGGCTGTTGAAGGTTAAGGCCAAGAGGAATGTGATGAGGATGCCACGAAATGGCGATGTTCAGTTTACGCATGCGAATATAAGTTACGCAAAGAAGGAGTTCGGGTATAAACCTACGACCGATTTAGAAACCGGTTTGAAGAACTTTGTTAGGTGGTATCTAAATTATTATTCTGCAGGGAAAAAGGCTGATCAGTGATGATGGATTGTTTGTTTACACATTGTTGTAGTTTGTTTGAGTTTTTGTTTATTATGTATGGTTTTTGTGTTTGTATTGTCCCTTACATATATATATTAGTTGCATGGCATGGTTAGGATATTTCATGTGTCAACAAACTCAAAGGGACAAGAAGAATCATAGTTTTATGTTTTGTATTTTTTGTGTATGAATGTAACTGTTATAGTTTTAGATTTGTATAGTATTTATGACTCTCATAGAACACATGGTGATTCTTGGCAGTGTGTAATTGTAAAAAAAGTCAATAAATTTCGGCACAATAGTTTCATTTCCTTTTTTGATGGAATTTTTCATTCCTTAATTCTAACTGAATGAATTACTGTGACATATATATATATATATATATATATATATATATATATATATATATATATATATATATATATATATATATATATATATATATTCTTGATAGCTATTTGCTTTGTATATTACCTGAATTTTCTCTTAGCTGACAAAAATTTATCTCTATCTTTGCCAAGGAAGTTCTAAAAGGTTGATACGGCAAGCTAACAATGAGAAATTATCAGAGCTATCCTTTTGGAATGAAGGAAACCTCTTAAACTCAAAGAAAGCTTTTGGTTTCTAATATCATTTTGTTATGCATGGATTTCCTCAATTTTATGAGGTTTCTTCATGCCACCCCCAATTTTGACCCGACACCCACATAAATAGGCTGTGATTACGTTTTTTTCCTTATTAAAATTTCTGATTTTTGAAAAGTTTAGATAAATATCAGATTTTTATGCGGATATTGGATTTTTTTTGTAAATTTTACCGTTTAGATGAAAAATATTTGGATTTTTTTGCAAGTATAGTGGAGATTTCGAAAAAGTATGTAGAAATACCGAACATATTGTAAATTGTCGGTAAAAATTTAAAAAATTCTAGAAAAATGGTGAAGAAATACCGGATACTTAAAAAATCCAAGAAAAAATTACCGAATATTCAAGAACAGTTAACATATAAAACCTATTGGATGTATACATCAAATTTTCCAAAAAATTTTAAAAAAATTGGTAGGCAGTAATGAAATTAACGGGAAAACATATTTTTCGACACTTTTAACTAACGAAACCAGATAAAACATATATAGACAATGCAAAAGTGCTATAATATCATTACAAAATAAATTATGCCGACTTCCTAACTTCTTCTTCCTAGTGTCTAATACGTCACGCATTTGCTGATTCATATTCTCTCGCAACTTCACTATAATTTTGTCTGCATTGGTTTGTTACGGGAGGCAAAGGACAATTGGGTTTCAACTTCACCTGAGCTCAATGATTGTTGTTAATAAAACCAATTGCAATCATTTTGTGTCTACTTGAAACTATACATGGACTTACCACTAATGGGAAGAATGTGGTGTTAAGGTTCCAAGACAATGAGACAAATATAACACTGTATCTAGAAGCAAGAGGGTAACTCATATTAGGAGTCGTCTTCCACTTATCATGATCATGCACACCTAAGCTAGCTACCCGCAACACACTCCAAATTTTTGTACCATGTCATGGAACATATTGGAATACAGTTGATGGTGTTGATAAACTTCAGTATATCTAACTGTGTCTGAACCTAAGGCTATAACTCTTCGCCCTAGCCAAGTAAAGTTGTAAAATCCCGAAAACCACAATTTTCATCGTCACCCGCATCAACAATGTCACCAATGTACTGAAGTACAAAAACATAAAACTGAGACATATTTTAGTTTTGAATACTCGCTACATGGTTGAATTTCAGTTGGTTTTGTACATCATCTCTTTGTACTCTCTAACTTCCCTATGAGCCCTCAACATACCCCCACTATGAAATCACGATGTACATCATTCTCCTTTCCCCTTTTACCCTTATTATTTCCCTTATTTGACTTGTACTTCACTGGTGACAAACACATGGAAGTTATGGATGGATGTGTTAGTTCCTGAACTTTTTTCTTCATCGCCCTCGGGCCTACATTATCTAGTGTACTGAAATACTTCTTCAGCTCTTTACACTCTTCTTCTAAATCCAATTGTGTCCCACTTTCTTCTTTAGTGACCTCATGCTCTTCAATGAAAAAATTCTTCCGAAACACATATATCGATTCTAACGAAATAAGCTCTTCTTGTATTTGATAACCTGCAAATTCATAAGTATAAGGTTACCCGTTTATTGTTCTAATGAAGCAACCTCATGCTGCTTTGTCACAACCAAAGAGTTGTATTCTTTCGACCTCTTTTCTTATGTGTTGTATACATTATGTTGAAACGAAGCCGTGCAATGTGAAGTAAAATGGAGTGTTATACCGATGCTCAATGTTGGCAACACTTTTCTGAAATGATACTCTAATTGAGCCTAACAATGTAGAAAGTACCTCCTTTCCAGGACACCTTGGAACCAAGATATCCTGGACCTCAAAAGCTAGCCATAACCAAAACCGACCGAGAATTCCAAATAGACAATAAACCCCCCGCAAAGCCATCAGCTCCAGAAAAGGAATACTCTATGTCATCCAACCCCCACAAACTCCTAGCTAAAGCATCTGAAACAACATTCAACTCGGTTTCTTGAATAAGGAAAAAATCAGCCATGCCTTTGGAAATGATACTCTTAATTCTCTTCTCACCTCCCCTAATGTTGAAGCTCCCGACAATCATTTGAAACAGGTCAATTGCACCTTCCTTCCTTCCATTTCCCTTGTCTCCTCTGACTGCATCTTTTCAAGTTTCTTTTGTAAATCTCTCCTGGAATAGCCCGTCCCTACCCCAATCTTGGCGATAGCATCACATAACTTTTTTTCGCAAGCAGGTCCAAAGTTAGAGAGAGTCCTGAAGTTGCACCTAACTATATCTGAATCATCAGGATGGTGATTGCCGTGAGAAGAAGTACCCGCACCGGTTTTGTTACCATAAGAAGAAGAAGAAATAGTTTTTGATTTATTATTCAAGTGAAAAGAGTGACTTGGGCTTTCTATTTCCTCAGAAAGGCCCATCTTCAAGCAAGAGGATTTATTTTTTATCTTCCTAATGGGCCTAGTTGCAATTATAACCTTGGGCCCACCCACTTCTACAAAAGATTTAAAATACAACCTTTTCTTTTTCCTAACCTTGTTAAACTGTACCGCCGCCATAGAAAGAATAGGATTAGGTAAAGCTTGGGTCGGTTCCGTGCAAGCATTAGGAAATTGAAAGGTTTCTGCAACTTTAGAGGATTGAAGAATCAGAAAGGGTATGTTCACTAGATATTCCAATAGACTGATAGTCTATAACCTTGTTCTTCTTCTTTGTTTCCAAAACTGACTATAAAGCCTCATCGAAACACGCTTCCTCCTCCCTATGGCTTGTCCCCACACTCAAAAAGTTGCTTGTATTTTCTGACTTTTCTGAACCTTGACCTTTGTAACCGTGCTTATCTTAATCAGTCCCATCATCCGCCTTTTGTTGATCCCCCACAAATCCACTAGATAATTCCTCTGCAGTATTATCCAATGGATCAACTTGTTCGTCTGAATCACCATCTCCAACCTCTTGCTTATCAAAAATGGAAGAACCCACCATGCTTGAAGAAGAACTAGAAATCGAGTTTTTCACATATTTCTTCTGGGCAACTATTCTAACTGGCCCATATGAGTCTTCCCTAAGAATCAGAGTAAATAAAACCCCATCAATTGAAACCTTCAACACTTCTGGAAGAACAAAATCAAATGGGACCCTAACCATAACCCTTGCAATATCCATGTTGCTACCTCCCATCGTGTCCTCATCCACGCAAATGTATACTCCGATTTGAGTTGCTAAAATTTCAAAAAAATCAGTGCTTCAAGCTTGACACGGTACACCATACACCCTTACCCAAACCATCCTCTCCGAATCAACTGTGTTTTCCTACCATGGTTTTATAGTTTTGAACCACTGTTTCCACCACCAACCACCATCTTCTACCAGTTCTTGAATGATCCCTACCTCCATTTCTTCTAGTAAGCATAGGTTCGCCCCCAGAGGGTGAACTTTGGTTGAGAAATAGCCTTCGATTTCTAAATGCGTTTGTATGTTGTACGACTCCCCCAGGAACAAAACCTCCCCAATGTAAGCCTTCTTTCACCGGTCCCTAATAGCATAGTCAGATGAAAAGTTGAATGAAGGAATATGGCTCTGAACTGATGTCTTCTTAACTCCCCCTTGAACAGTGTCAATGAACGTTTTTGATCTCTCTACCACTCTAAAAGATTGTGCCGGTACCACAGTCCTTCTACCTTCCTCACGATTCTACAAAGCCCCCGGTCCCCCTTTCCCTCCACTCATATTAAATCTAGGTTGATTAGGATAAAAATTCTCCCGTCTATCAGAATGTTATCAAGCCTCATCACCGTCATCCTCTCGTCCTTCACCTCCTCGAACCTAGCAAGACAAAATCTTTTCCCAAATTTGTTTCGTCTATGCGGTATCACCACCTCCAATACCTCTCCCATACAACCAAATAAATTAAACATATCTACTGCCCTGCATCTACCAGGAAACTCAGAAAAATAGAACGAGGAAATCTTCTGTCTCGAACCTACCTGCATCCCTCCATAAGGGGAACAATCCCACCTTGGTGTTACATTCTGAAAGCCTCTCTTATGGACACGTTGCCACTCCATGAATGGCAATGGAAGAAAAACTGGAATTTTAGAGAAGAAGCCCTAGAGAGAAGGGAGAGAGCCAGACGTTTTCTCTCTCATCTTTTTCTCGAAATACACTTTATGGATAAGTTGAATGAGAGAGCTTCTGGAAAAAATGAGATGGAAATTACAATTATAATTTTTTTCTTCTGATAAATGCTTGTGCAGATGTTTATTCAAATTGACTCCAAATCCACCTAAGAAAATAGTGTGGCATACTGTATACCCAACCTTGTAGTTATTCAACTGTTCTTTTTCATTTTTGAACGTTCTCATTTGTGTAAATGAAATTGGATATTTTTATAGGATCTGAAAATATTTAATTTTATCTTTCTCTTCCAATTTGTTTCCTCCTGCTAGTCTGTATCAGCATATATAGGGTGGAAAAATTGAATGGTTACAGACTTACAGTTATGAATTTTGATTCCCATGAGAAGTATTCTGGATCGTCAGCCCAAGATCAAGGGGGGAGCTCTGAGAATGTTGGCGATGATGTAGCAGAAGATGTTTCTTTAAGAAATTCAAATAGTGAAGGAAGAACAACACACGATTATGCATCCAAACCTGTTGCTCTTTTGTCCACGCATGGTTCTATTAAAGCTGGAATGGATGAGTCTATCACAGTTGAAAAAAGGGAAAGGTTGCCTTTATCTGAAGATATTTCCAATGCGTTTGTGGTGTAAACGAGAGATGATCAAGTAACAAATTTAGGATGTGCTATCTCTCCTTTCCTCTTTAGTTTAATTGCGGAACTTTATGTTTAATTATGAGGGTATTAGTTGGGCATATTGGGAAAAATCATGTGGATTTGATTTATAATATATATTCTCATTTATTGCAGGGTAGGGGCAATGCAGGAAGCTAGTGATTTGGATATGGGGAAATCTTGTCAAAGCACAGATGCGATTATATATGATCAAAAGGAGATTCCTTTGTTTGAAACCGGTGAGAGTGATCAGTCTCTCTCTTTCAGGAATTGCTTTGGAGAATACTATAATCGAGGAGGTATCTCATGAAGCATTCAGGTTTGGATAAAAACCAGCAAGATGATTTTGCAATTGTGGGGACTTCAATTGAAAAATTGGAGAGAGAAACATTACCGAGTTCATCTTATGAAGATGAATTGATTCTTCAGTCTAATCAAACAGATAAGCAAGGGAGCCCTTAGTTGACAGGATGTAGCGCTTCATGATGAAATGGCAACCTTGCATTGTTAGTTGATAAGATTAAAAATCTGGAAGACAAGAATTAATCTGTTAAAGAATCCACAATGCACTTGGAACAAATTTCCAAGGAAAGTGTATCACTTTGGATGAGAAAAAGGTTTAAATAGAAGAAATTGCAGTTACTAAAGATTCTCGGCAGATAGATCAGGGTCTAGATGATGGTACAGCATGGGGGCCATTTGAAAATATACCTGAACAAGAAAATTTTTATGATTTTCATTGGCTTTGTTTCATTGAAGACTGATTTTAATGAGGTGGAGAATATTTTGGTGAAGCTTGAAAAGGAAATTGATAAGTTTCATTCTCAATCACTAATCTCTGGCAGGACTGCTGAGAAAGTTTCTTCACCTGTGGTATCAAAATTTACACAGGCCTTTGAACCAAAAGTAAATGAAACTGAGCACGAGGTTGAGATAAGTGTTTCAACAGATGTTCAGTCAGTTGAACTAGATTGAGAACCAGATTAAATGTTACACCATCTACTGGACAAAGAAGCTGAAAGGCAAAGCTATGAGAACCAAATTGAAGACTTAAGATTTAAATTTAATCTTTAGGATACATTTATTTTATGTTTTAATTGGATATTTTTGTGTTTTGTTTGAGAGACCATATCGTGATTGCTCTCATCCATTGGTTGCCTTCAAGCTGCTGCAGAATTTGTTGTAAGTGTAGGAAATTGGGAAGCAAATCTTGGTGGTTGGGTATTTTGATCCAAATTGTTAACACCAGAGTCTGATCCTTGTAACGGTGAGAATATGGATGTTAATGGATTTGTGTATGCGGGCCAACTATTTTGTAAATCTGCCATAAAAGACGTTGACATGCCATATGAAGGATCTTGCATTGGGATTAAATATCCAGGTATATATGGCCTAGATACATTAACTCTTGGGGGTCTTGGGGTCACAGGTTGACCCTGAATCGCTGCAGAGAAAAAATTTGGTCCACTCTTCGAGTTTGAAGGTATGGCCATTGAACTTGTCGTCCAAGAAATGGTCGTTGTACCTTGAATTGATGGTATGGCATCAGTTGTATTTGTAGCGATCGTGCCTTCTCCCTTCGGAGGAGGAATTTGTTCTACATTGTTATTGGGAGGGTTAACCATCTTCCTATTATATTTCCTTTTTGGTATTAGTTCATTGGTATTGGCTAATTTTCCACTCCTTAATATCATGCAACAATGTTAAACAAATTGAAATGAAATAGAAGACAACACAAAACAAAATTTGTGACACAAACTAGACACAGTTCCCTCTGGGCGTGCCAATTTGTTTACCCTAGAATTTGGTAAACAAGCATTAGTCTTCCAAGACAAAGATGTATGGTTACTCACTAGATCGACTAGATTGATCCTAGGACGATGTGTTTGGTTTGGTGATCTATGTCTTTTGAATGTTCATCTTCTCGAATGTTATGGTTAATTTGTAAGTAATTATAACAATATGCGAAGTAAATACAGGAAAATAAAGAAACTTCGACTTAAATGTAAAAGGAATTAAAAGAACTTTTGTAAAGATAAATTGACAAGTGAATAAAACTTGGTGAATCATATGTACAATCTCAGAAACTCTTTTCTCGGTAAATGTTGGTACTTCGAGTGATATTGAGTATTTGTACGAGATTTGAACACACTAAATCCTAACGCCTATATTCTAATTTATACTAATTCGACCATAACAGTATTTTCCTAACAAAAAGCCACGTTCGTTGTTTGCATATCCTTTGAATCCTCAGACTTCCATGCATCCTTTTGGATAAAATCAATCTTTTGAATTTGAAATCTCCTTCCTTTCGAAGCGCCAAATCAACCAATGCGACCGTCAAAGTATTTCTCTTTAAAGCTTCAAAATATCTTAAGTCTCTCATCTACTCACCAACATAAGACTGTTCACCAACACTTAGCAAAATTAGACTACCCATGTCTGTCTGTCGAAATCTTCACGAAATAACTTAATTTCTTAGTCCAAAATGTCACAACCAGATTATATTTAAATCTTAAGAAATAATTAATTGAGTTAATTATGTAGTTAATATTATTTGTTCAAATATTTTTATTAATCATAATTAATAGAATAATTTTGTGACAATTATTTTAACACAAAAGTATAAGTAAGACGCGTTATTAGATGGAAAAATATAATTATATTTAAATACTTTATAGATATATTATATTTTTTATTATACAAATCTATATGTGAATTTTATCTCCATCTACACGATCTTTCAAAATGCATCCATACTTCCATAATAAAGAAAATAAAATTTTCTAAAATTATGAATATAAAATATATAACCATTGTATTTAATTATGATCGGAGAATAGTATGAAAAAAAGCTCTCTAAAGTTTGTCTTGAAAAAGTTTATGTATATTAATCGGTTTGGATTTTCTCCTTTAATATTTTTTTCTTCAATTATCTCCTTCACATTGTCTGTATCTTTCTCTAACATTTTTTCTCTCTTATTTTATTTATTATTTTTTCTTAATTCTCCATATGCTATTGCATGTGTTTTGGTTGAAGGTGGGGAAAGGATGGAAGGAAATAATACATTGTAATATATAAATACTTAATTCTTTGTTGTTTTTTCATTTATATCAATGTTTTAAAAACTAAATTGAATCGGTCGGTTCAATCGGTTGGACCGTGAATCAAAGATGAAATCAATTGGGTCAGCCTTTCAAAACCGCTAGTGGGTCAAAACTGGAGTAGAACTGGAAAAATCAAATTTTACCGTCCAAAATCATTTGAACCATAGAATCAGAGCCGATTTTATAAAACGGTCCAGTTAAAAAATGCATCAAAGTGACCTTTTTTTAATTGTTTAATATGTAAATATCAAAACTTAACATACATTGTCCAGTCACAAATTAATTCCGTGTTTTTATTACAAACATACAAATTTCTAAAAATTGTCACTTCGTTATAGTTTTTCTTTCAACCACATTTTATCATATGTTTGTCGTAGTTCAACTCAAATTTACTTTTTGTTGTTTAATTAAGTGTATTGTATTGTTTTGTTTTTGTATTCTATCTTTTAATTTAGGTATTTTTTAATTATTTAAATTTTTTTTTAATTATTATGTTCTATTATTTTACTTTTGATTTGAATTAGTTTAACTTATTTTATTGTAATTCTTTAATTTATTCAAATTATTCTTAAATGAAGGTTGAAATAAAGTGTATAATTGTGTTGTGTTATTATACGTACTATCAATATTGTTTTGCTAAGTTTGTAACTGATTTTTGAAATATTTATTTTCTTAAGTTGTGAATATATGATTATGTTTGACATATTTATCAAAAATTAGTTTCATATTATTAGTTTATGAGTGAAGACCCATTTTGGTCCCTCATAAAAATTATAGAACTCAAATTAATCCCTGACAAAAAAGGGACTTGGTTTAATCCCTTGCAAAATTTAATCAGACCATATTAGTCATTTCGTACATATTTTTTAAAATCAATTTTTTTCCTACTTTCAAATCGTGACTGCACTGCCACGTTAGATTTTACTTTATTGTTCATTTTTTACATACTAAATTTATTTTTAATTTCAATTTAGTTTTAAACAAATCATATTTAAAACATCAAAAAAAACCAAAATTTATTCCTAAAAGAATCAAATAAAAAACCTTTAAGGCACATCATATGCTTTAACCACTAGGGTAATGTACATTGGTGATAAATTGTTCCCATAATTATTAGTAATATTAAACATTTTTTATCTTAAAATATAAAATACAAAATTATAAGATAAAATGATAGTCATTTTAACACTACACCAATTATTTTTAATATTTTTAATGGTGAATACCTAATTTAATAATTTCGAATAAAAAATTTACTTATTTACTTATTTTAAATAATACGTAAATAAATATTTATTTATTTTAAAAGTAAGGAGTATATAACAAATTCATCAAAAGAGCTTCAAAGAAAAATAACTCAGTATATTCAAACATATATTACTAGGCACTAGTGATGAATCATTGTTCGCTTTCAATTGAATATACCGAACACAAATTAATCATTTGAATCATCATCATATAAATCATATAAGCCATGTGGATATTCTTAATTACATGTATTTAATTGCAGAAAAGGAATACTTACATTAGTACTTCTGATTCATCAGTCACAGTGACCATTAGGGTTCAATGTTTATCTAGTGCAAAGTCAAAGGAAGCAGGAAGAGGGGATCAATGGAAGCGAGTGTTTAGAAGGAAGTGGGTTGCTAAATCACAATGGGAGAGTAAGAATCATAATGGGAATGAAAAATCTCTGGAGAACAGAAGAATATCTTCTTTTTTCTTCACGTCCTTTGCAGATAATCTAAATGCTAAGCACATGTATGAGACATTTCAGTCTTTTGGCGACATAGATGAGGTGTTTATTCCGACAAAGCGAGATGCAAGGGGAGGTCGTTATGGTTTTGTTCAATTTCTCGACGTGGAAGATGAACGAACCCTAGCCATGAAGTTAGATAATATCTTCATAGGAGCTAGGAAACTTCATGTTAACTTACCAAAGTATCAGAGGAGACATGTGCAAGTGGAAGGAGCCCATAGGAGCGACTATGGTAGGGTGCACGTACCTTCGAAGCCAGGGAAACTGGATTTTGTTATTAAACTTGGTTGTTCTTATGTTGATGCATTAAGGAACAACAATAGTACTGATATCAAGGAGAAAGCTATGAAAAAAGTATCGTGCACTGTGGAAGATGAAGACTTGAGGAGATTCAAGAAGGCAGTCGTGGGTTTTGTGTTAAAACCAGAGAGCTCTTAAAATTTTCAAGAAATCCTGAATCAAGAAGGTTTCTATGCCATAAATTCCATTCCTCTTGGAGCAAATATGTGCCTTTTAGAAGATAGGTTGGAAGGTGCAATCCAATCATGGCTAGCAGATGATGGAGAGTGGGTGAAGCGATGGTTTAAGGAAGTTTGTCCATGGAACCCGTCGGATGTTGACAAAGAAAGAGTTACATGGATTCATTGTTATGGTGTACCGTGTCATGCGTGGATGCTAGAAGTTTTTAGAGAAATTTTATTGCCGGTGGGAATTTTTTGTTGTGCTGACGATAACACGAGGCAAAAAACAAAAATGGATGTAGCTCGGGTCTTAGTAAAAACTGGTGATTCTAAAGCTATCTTAGAAGATATTAAGGTGATAATCAATGGTGTGAGTTTTGTGGTAAGTCTTGTCGAGGATGCTCAAAGCCCCCTTCACAATATTCCTTCTGATGGTTCGTCGGAAGTTTCAGACTCAGAAGAA